>NC_091791.1:4585000-4590000 GCF_041296235.1 Equus asinus | reverse complement strand
AGAAAGTGCGAGCGGCCTGAGAGGTCACCCTGTGGAACACTTCGGTTCAAGGAGAGACCACAAGGGCAGGACTTTCCCAAGTTCAGAAGGTTGTAGATGATCGTGGTTCACTCTAGGGCTTGTGAATCCATCAGAGTGTAAACAGACATTTGTTTAATTTCGTTCATATTTCCTATACAGAAAGGGAAGAACAGAGACAAATGAGACACAGTTACTACTCGCCAAGAGCTCTTGGTCTACGTGTGAAACTAAGCCTTGAGAACATGCTACAACCCAAGTCTTCAAGTTCAAGTGGGCCAAGCAGAGCCCAGGGGAAGGGAGCTAATTCCAGCTGAGGGGACCTGGAGGTTGCATGAAAGATGGGTACAAAGTCACCACACATGGCCTTCTCTTGGGAGGAAGAACTTGCTTCTACATAGGTAAAAGGACGTGCCACCAGTCCTGAGTGGAAATTCTAGCAGCCTTTTCCCATAAACATAACATTCTTCTCCCTCTCTTGGTCTCTTCCTATGAGCCAACTAATGGAGAAGGCAGACACGCCAACCCAGCTTCTGAGCTCTCAACAGAAGTACAGTGGTGGTGGCGTCTCTACAACAGACATGACTGTGTCTCACGTCCCACCCAGCCAAGGACAGTAAGAGATGGAGTATGCGACCCCTGAGCCCAAGCACAGAGCTCTTTCTATTAGACCATGTAGACACACTCTGAAAAAATTCTAACCCGACACACTACATCCCAGCCCCACACAGCAGCCCCATGCCATGTGCAAGTCCCTGAGAGACAAATACATGAGAGATCTGCACTCTTGGAGTTTGTAGTTTTGCCTGGAGATGTATGAGCTAAAAGTTGACTGGAAATATTTTGTTTATATTACATGTATTCTATATGATATCATATTTATGTGTGCATCATATTTATATTATATATGTGTACACATATGTGCATAGGGAGAGAGAGATGGAGAGAGGGAAAGAAGAGAGTATGAATATAGAATATGTGTGTGTGCATAGCAGTAGGTAGTAGCAGCTGTTCAAGACGGTTGGAGCACACTTACCAGACTAAACGTTCATTGCCTACCAATAGGCACAGATAGTCAGGCAAGTAAGTCATCTGGCCAGAGTGGAGTGGGCAGGAAGATGATGGGGTAGATGAGACCAGAAAAAGGAACCCCAGATCGAAGAGAACAGGCAAAGTCATGACTCGCCCTCCCTGTCCCTGAAAACTCCACCGCTGCTGTGGCTCCCGTTCAAGACCCCCTCCTTCGAGATCTCCAGGCATCGCAACTTTCCTGTTTCTCTGAGCTCTTTTCACACCTGCTGTTGCCCCCCTCGCTTCAGCTCTGTGCTGCATACTGTCTTCCCATGAGTAAACACATGCGTGAGCATCTTCATGGCTTGGTGTTCTCTTCCCATGGAGTGTGCTCAGGAGGACGGTCACGCCCCAGCCTGGCAATGATGTAAGATTTCCCAGACCAGGCCACAGAGTCTGGATGTGAGTCTTGAGGCCAGCACTTGCTGCCAAGTAACTTAGTTGCTCCCATTGCCACTTACGTCCTCTGTAAAATGAGTACATAATAGCAGCTACCGCACGGGGATGTTACAAGATCATAGAAAGTGCTCAGCTCACTGTCTAACACATAGTAAGTGCCCAACCAACGAGATCTCGTAGGAAACTAGCAGCAGCAACAATTGAGAAATTGATCACACTAATCCTCAGTTTCCTGCTCTTAGACTGGATTCTACAGTGTCAACTCTGCATGAGTTCCATGTGGATTAGGATAATGCACATAAAGAGCCTGGCATATAGTAGATGCTAATTTATTTTGTGTCTGAGCCACAAGTCTATATGTACGTCCCCAGAGAGCCTTGCCCGATGTAATACACACTCCACACACACTTGGCTTCTTGAGAAAAGAATTCCTTGCAGCAGGTACACATATTTAAACCCATACAAACTAACTCAACTCGCCCACTTAAAGAGCAAGAAAAACAAAATACAAAGCTTCCTTCACGGCAAAGGAGCATCCCCTCGGCACACATCATGTTGCAGAGCCTGGCAGGTAAGTCCTGTGGTCCCCCATTCCACGTCTGCATGCACACTTCCACCAGAAGGACTACTCAGTCGGCCTCGCCTCATTTTTGAAAGTTCTCAGGTTTTCAGTCTCCAAAAGTATCATTATATTTGGAATGGAATTTTGCCTCCTCCACCAGCAATGTAATAAAATCTTTGAGTCTGAGAAAAAGTCAGGAAAGTTCAAATGTCAACCAGGTTAACGTTAAAATTGTTAGAAAACAGGAACCGTAATTTGGGGATTGAAAAAGAGTTAGAATTCATGTTGTAAGTGCAAGTGATCTGGAAATAGATGTTTATCTTGGCCATTTTCAGGGAAGTGACATCATATCGTGCGTCTACTGGGATATTAGTCCTGCGGTTTTCAATCCAGATTTTGGCACTAAAGTTGGCAAAATTAGACCATTTTGTTAAACTGATCTTCGAGGCGTCCACCTCCCCAGCCCATTACAACACACCTATGACATGACTTGAGAACAATGGGTGAAAAATGGCCTATAAAACAGAAACAGCCTGCTTCATGTAAAGTGGATTTTATAGTGCAGGTGTACCTGCATTTACCGATGCCATAAAGGAGTACGATCGTGCTGCCACAAAGCAGAACATTTGTTTAAAAAGAGAGAAGGAGAAAAAGAAAAACATATCCACCTATTAATGTTTAAAAAACGCAATCAAAAAGAATTCTTAAACCAATTGGGCACTTTATAAAAACATTTGCCATTTTATCATCTGACGTTTTATACATTTTGTCAGAAGCTTTGTAAGATATGTGACACAGAAAGGCAATTTGGGAGGAAAAAAGAAAAAGGAAAAAAAAAAGCTTTGTTGAACTGTAAAAGCAGTTTCCATGTCCCACTCAGGAAAAACCAGATATTTAAGTGCCTGAAACCTGCGAACGTTGAAATGTCACAGTGGTGGTGGGTTTGGCGGTGGGAGGGATGGTTGCCCATTTTGGGGCATGAATGGGAAAAACTCTGAATAGGAAGTTCTGCAGGAGTTTTTATTGCCGATTTCCTTTCGGGAAGATGGCATTGTTTCTGCCTACAATGCCTAGGGAAGGGGTGTAAGTTAGATGGGGTCGACAGCATCCTTCAAAGCTCCCGCAGGCTGCAGGAGTGCGTGATTCCGTATTTTTGTTCCTTGCCGAGCAGGTCTGGGCTATTTATAGGTACGATCATGCTGGTGCCGAAGTTTCACTTCCCTGCAAAGGGTTCTTGGCATGGTGTGTTGATTAAGAAAACGTTCTAAACACAATGCAAGAGGTATCACCCCGCCTGCAGCGTTCTGTGTCTAAAAGTCGAATCCATTCTCCTCCCGTCGACAACAGCTCCAAAAATACTCCTCTGAGCAGCCAGGCCAATGGACACCCCACCTGCCCAGCAGGCTGGGAAGCAGGCCGCTTTGAACAGCTTCCTCTCCTTCTCCTTGACACATTCTTTACCAAAAACCACTCTCCAGTGTCAGTGGATTTGGACACAATAGAATTCCATCCGCGGGGTTAAAGGAGGGCGCGCATTTAGAGCGAGAATAAAACAAATGTTTAAAAAACCCATTATTGGTTTCATTTCAATCCCTGCTTTCAGTTCTTCCTCGGCGCCAAATGCCGTCCTCATGCTCAGTGCAGATGTTGTCACAGCTGCCCGCTCACAGAGCTGACAGTGTACGATGTGGGCTCCCCCACTGGGGATCCCAGGAGAGTGACCCAACGAGAAAGAAAGCAAGGACAGCGGCAGCAGAGTCTGCAATCTGTTGCCGGGGGAAGCTCTCTAAAGTGCAGATCTGAACACAGCCCTGCCATGGCTCCCTATTGCTGCTCTCCAGGAAAACTAAAATCCTCACCTGGCATGGAAAGGCCTGCTCAGAGGAGCCCTGCTTCACTCGCAGGGCCTGCCTCTCTCCACTCTCCTCCTACAACCAACCATGGATGCTCTTAGCTCATCCTGCCAAGCTGTCCGTAGAAGCCCCACGGCAAAGTAAGCTGTTCCAGGCCCACTCTTTGGCGTGCTGCCCCCCATCTTGTCGGCCTGGCAAACTCTTCTTTAGCCTTCAAAATACTACTCAGCTTCTCCTCCTGTGTGAAGCCTTCTCTGACCCAATCATAGGCAAAATTAATCATTTTGCACAACATCTGCATATCAACATCCTTCTTACATGTTCTAGTTATTGCAGTGTCATATCATAGTCCATACATGGGTCTAAGTGTCTGCCATTGGGGAGCCCCCATTCACTGGTGAGGCAAAGCCGGGGTTTTAGTAAACCTTTCATCCTCAGCACCTGGCACAGCAGCTGGCATAGACAGATGTGGAAAGACGAGAAGGAGGGAAGGAAGGAAGTTGGGGTTGGGGGGGGAAGGAAGCGACAACCAACTGTGCCACCTCCAGTGGAAAAACACATCCTCAAAGCTGACTTGGGAGCTACTGGTGATATTGATGGTGCGTTTGTCTGCTTCTCTAGACCTGACATCTATAGAGTGTGAGAGGGCTGAGGCTAGCGCTGTGACGAAGAAACCGGAGCCGTCACATATGGCCTGCAAGTTCCTTCTGCTCCAAGTGATGCACATTCACTGGGCACCCTCTGGGTGTCAAGAAGTCAAGAAGTAATATCTCATTCAGAAAAGAATGTAAAAAGGAACAGGGGACTAAGCAGCTCACTCTATACAAACACCACTTCCTTCTCTTGTGCATTTAACTGGGGGCCTCTTATTTGATGGTATGAGTTTGACATGACACCTCAGGTGACATACCCACAAAATGACTGTGTTGGGCCACTCCACCATTCGTTTTTTTTTTTTTTTGTCCTCTGTATATCATCTCTCAGTATAATCATGCAACCCAAGATTTGCAGTAGACTGCTAAAACAGTAAATGCATTATATAAATGAACCAAATGCGGAGAGGGGGCATAGAAAACTTGAAAATTCATTTTATATTT
>NC_091791.1:4332500-4580000 GCF_041296235.1 Equus asinus | reverse complement strand
CTCCTTGGAAAGCCCTCATCTTCTGGTTCTTGTTCATCGGGATTAAAAGTTGGGGCTTCAACTTTTTCTGAAGTCCCATCGGCCCTAAAATGGGAAAATTGACAAAACAGAGCTGGCCAGCCGACAGGGTGGTGGTGAAAGAAAACAGACAGAGGAACCCCATCTCCCGGAGGCGAGTGAGCCAGCCGCGTGCCACCAGGGCTTGTTTGGTGCTGGTTTCCTGGGATGCTTCTTGTCCAGAAACATTTACTTTTGAAGCTCGCATATTCAGTTCTTTGGGACTGTTTGATGCCAAAGTATCAACAATAACAGAAACTAGAAAGAAAAATGAAAGCTATGCTGGCCTAGCCTTCTTTTTTTTTAAAGATTGGCCCCTGAGCTAACACCTGTTGCCAATCTTCTTCTTCTTTTTTTTTTTTTTTTTTTTTCCCTTCTTCTCCCTAAAGGCCCCCAGCACATAGCTGTATATTCTACTTGTGAGTGCCTCTGGTTGTGCTGTGTCGGCTGCCACCTCAGCATGACCTGATGAGAGGTGCTAGATCCGCACCCAGGATCCGAACTGGCCAGGCCCCGGGCCACCAAAGTGGAGTGCACAACTTAACTTCTCCACCACGGGGCCGGCCCCAGGCCCAGCCTTCTTTACCTGGTTTCTTGTTTCTCGGGAAGCTGGTGATGGTCACTGTCACCCCACTGGAAAATCATGCAACTCTGCTTTCATTGAATGTTTTTAAATGAGGATCTGAGCCATTTCCAGGCAATTCTTTAATAATGACAGTAACTAATAATAGTAATAAAATTCTCCATCTCTGGTGCCTCCCACAATCGCGGGACATAATTCTGCCTCCCAGCTCTGCCTCGTCGTTGCCACACACTTACGTCTGCTAATGTCCAGACAGTGGCAGTTGGATCTGATATTTCAGTCCATTAAAAATCACTGAGAGAGAGATTGAGGGTAATGTGGGTGGTTTGGGGTGTCTGTGGGTCTGCAGGCCCCTTCTCTCCATGCCCAGCACCCTCTGAGCTCTTCTTGAGGTTCAGTGGCTGCCCTGGAAGGGGTGTGGGCACTGACCCACCAGCCTGTGACACGGCACTGATTTTTGGCTAACTGCTATGTAGTTTCTACGGTGATAACGATGTCGCGTGCACACCTATTGGGAATATATAAAATTAGAGAGAATTTCTGTTTGCTTTGGTCCTCTTTCTAGAGTAATTACAGTAACTGCCATTCATTTCTGTTCTGTTGCCCTGATTATTCTAGAGTCACCAGAATAACCTGGCTATTAAGTTTCAGTCATGTTAAGGAGCATACGGCAAAGTGACAACTTGTCATGTTGGCATTATCAATGCTGCAGATTTCTTGCCTGGTGGATCCAATTTTCACAATATTTCCAAGTACTTAACTTGAGCCAGTAGGGACGCATCACTCTTGAAGGGCGCGGAGTGAGCACTTTCTAAATTCGTTTTCCCTTTTTCTTGTGGTAAACGCGTGCAATTCTCTCTTTGTTATTAATTTGACCATGTGACCAAAAAGTATGCGGTTTGTTAAAGCTCATCAAGAAAAGTCCTGGTCCCTGGGGGTCCCTACCACCTTCTGTGCTCACAGGAGGGACTTTCAGTTTCTTGGGTCAACATCAGAGTTGGGCATTACGTCAGTTCCAGCACCTCCTGGGAAGGGCTCTACAAGATGACCTTGAGGCAGAAAGTTGTAGCTTGTGCAAGGAATGCTGGACTTTTTCTCCCTACCACACACACACGCGCGCACACACACACATATAACCTCTGGAGATGACGTGTAAGGAGAAAACAGACACAACAGTGACATCAAAACTCACCCTAACACTTGGGGGTGCAAAGGGATTCCATATTTCCCACTGTTTGGAGCACAAGCGTGCTTTTCTGGGTTTTAAGAAACTCTAGTTGAATGCATCATGCAAAGCTTGGAAAGAAGTAAAACAGGATAACCTAGAAAAAGTTATCATTGAGAACTGACAGGCAGTGCAGGTTTGCTGGAAAGAAATCACGGAAGTAGGGCAAAATAAGTGCAGCATGATGTGAATACCTGCCTAAGTGGAAGTAGTTGTGGGAGAGTCGACGCCTTCAGAAGCTGTTTTCTTTACTCCACATTCTGCTTCTCGCTGTGGTTAGGTCTTCCCATTATGGTCTATGGGGTGAAATGCCTGATGACTCATGGCGCAGACCTGAGCGAGGAGGCAGACCCCTCGGCACCAGAGCCGGAGCTGGTAGCCGCAGGGCAGATAAGCTGGCACACAGGATGTCCTCCCCATCACAGGAGAGGTGTCTCCAGGGGCCAACTGCTGCAGCTTGGTGACACGGCACTGGAGCAGGCAGCAGCAGGGAGAGGGCAGAAGAGGACCGAAGGAGGCCAGGAGTGTCTCCAATTTTACTAGCACAGCCGAGAAGCTCTTCCTCCTCTTGCCTGGCCAATATCAATCAAAGACCAGCCAGTGCAGGGACCCAGAAGAGCAGACAGCTTGGCCATGGTGGGCATGGGTTTGCAACCAAAGCAGGAAAAGGATGCGAGTGAGTAACGGGGAAATGGAGACGCTGAGTGTCATGTACGCCTTTAGAAGAACGGGGGAAAACCCATCTCAGACAATGCAACAGCATAATACGTGGATAGCTGATTATTTTTAATTAAGGGACTTTGTTTCTCAGAGCAGTTTACCGGAAAGCTGAGCAGAAAGTACGGAGAGATCCCATAGGCCTTCTCACCCCACACACCCCCTTCCTCAGTTTCCCCTGTTATTATCTTGCTTTAGTGTGGTGTATTTGTTACAGCTGATGAACCAACATTGGTCCATTATTATTAACTAAAGTCCAGAGCTTACATTAGGCTCGTTCTTCGTGTTGTAACTTTTACAGGTTTTGACAAATGCATAATGTCATGTATCCGCCATCACATTGTCACACAGGAGAGTTTCCCTGCCCTAAATTCCCTGTGCTCCACCTGTTCATTTCTCCCTCCCTCCCACCCACCAAGCCCCAGCAAGCACTGATGATAACTGGTTGTCTAAAACCCTAAGTGCTGACCATGTACTAAGGACTTTCTGAGACCATTTCATTATTCAATCTCATAACAACCCAGGAGGAAGTTACCATTCTAATCCTCATTTTACAAATGAGGATCAAGCACAGAGAGAGTGTGACTTGCCTGAGGTCACACAGCTGGTGAAAGGCTGAAATAAGACCCACCACCTGGCCCTGAGTCCTAGCTCTTGCTGCTGTGCCGTAGGAACAGATTCATGTTCAACTGTGTGTTGCGTCTGCCTATGAGCAGGGGGCAGGGAAAGAGACAGTCACCCCTGTCCTGTGCTTGCTGCCAAAAATTAAAGGTGTCAGGTTAAAAATATTTTGCATTAACATTTACAAGGCAGATCACAAATAATAAGGCTTATCATCCATCAACAGCTTCTTTCGTGAACGGACCCAGTGCCATTGCGTCTCACCAACGGCAAATGTTTCCTGAGCCCTTGCCATGCACTGGACCCCTCCTAGCATCTGACCTGAGTTGTCTTACAGAATCCTCAAAACAACGCTAAGAAAGAGGTGCCAGTATCACTCCCACTGCACCAGTGGGAGGACCCGGCCGGGGAATTCTCCAGTAATTTGCCAAATTTGAACAAGTGCATGGAGTTGTTTGGACGGAGAACTGGGATTTGAAGCCGGGCCTCGCTCGCTGGCCCTGCTCTGACCGCTCTGCTGTCCTACGTCTGGACTGCATCGCCTGTAAGTCGTTCTAGTTTGAGTCATGATGATTTGTGCAGGTCATTCAACATCTCTGAGCCATATTTGCCAAAAGTTTCTGAATTCTCTCTCAATCTGTGATTCTAAAATCCTCAGTGCATAAAACATGTGGCTTATGCAAATCCATCTCAAAAGCTAAAAGTGTTGTTTCTCCAGGAAAAAGCCTTGGGGGTGAGCTGGGTCGGGGTGGCAGGCTGCTCCGGGTCCCCTTTGGGCAGCAAGCCTGAGCTGGCTATTGGAGACCACGGGCTGCCTGAGGCGCTGCCAGAAGGTCAGCTGGCCAGGACGGCAAGGCAGTGATGCAGGCGGGGCAGGGGAGATGGGGTGGATACCAGGGCATCTCCACGAGCCTCCCCTGACCCGGGCCTTCTCGCTGTCTTCCCTGGCAGGGTCTGGGCCCCTCCGCTTGCTGCCGTGATGAGGAGGGAAGCTGACGCAGGCTGGGCCTCCTCTGGAGGGGCCATCAGCAAACTGGGCTGGGTCTAGCCAGCGCTCTTCTGGTAGAAATGGTTGTGGAAGAAGTGCCAAACCTTCCCAGGTGCAGTGAGTAGAAAGGAGTTGTGGGATGCAAGAATTCCTTTCAGAAGGGCATCCCACTGGCTCCAGACCCAGCCAACTACTTGTACTGTGATCAGTGGGTCCTGGGCTTGTTTGGTGAGGAGGAGGAGGAGGAGGCCTTCCTAGTGGCTTCTTTCCCTGTTGGATGAAGGCCCCGTCATCCTGTTTGGAAAATGACCAGATTCCTAAAGAATGGAGGCCCACACCATCCGAGCAGCTTGGTGAGCAGAGCTCCCGAAGTTACTCCCAGGCCTTTCCTCTCATCAGGAGCCCGAGTCGAGGCTGCTGCCTGCTTATTTATGAGACGATACAGCAGTCACGAGTCTCAGCTTCAGGAATTAACCCTGATTTCTAGGCCAATCGATCTCTGTCCCCTCACCCGGTCCCCACCTGATCCTGTCCTGCCTTGCTCCCACCCAGGCCTGACAAAGCGTCTCAAATTTGAAATCAGACACATTGATCGAAAACGCTTGGGTTCGACCTGCTTGGCCATCAGGAAACTCATTTTGCCCGAGACCTTGCATTTCCTTCATCACTCCGCTTCCTTAGTTACGGCAACATCAGCCCCATGAAAAAGTCCTCACAGCCGTGTGAGGACAGGTGGCTGTCCTTTGGCACCAAGAGGCCTGAGGACACTCAGAACAGCAAACCCAACTAGACCAGGACCAGGGAAGAGAGGAGGAGAAGGAGGGAGGCAAACTGAGCAGGGCAGGCAGGCTCAGGAAGATATTGCATAAGCCCTTTCTAAGGTGGATGGCTAGCAGAAACAGAAACAGGCTGCCAGCAAGTCACAGATGGCTGGGCCATCTATCCTTCCATCCAAACAGTTACTGAGAACATACTTTCATCAGGCACTGAACTAGTTTCGAAGCATCCAGTGATGATTAAACAGAGGGAACAGGCATCTGAATAGCCATGATGTGGTGATTTGTGCAATAATAAACGGTGTGCAAGATGAAGGGAGGGATTTCCTCCCATCTTAGGTGGCTACGTCTCACTTGCTCCAGCTTGGGTAAGAGGGCTTATCAAATGTGCTCTACAAGCTACTAGCATCCAAGAAGATGGCATAAGGGATAGAAAAGGCTTTGTGGTGAAGAAAGTTGTCAACATACTGCATCAACCTAGCTCCGGAGCTGTTGAGTGCAAGGTTTATGGGGCGTTAATATCCTGATGTAATTAAGGATCGTCAAGATCAGCTAATGTGACCATGAGACCCCCTTTTTCAAAGGACATGTCTGAGGATTGTTCCATGGTGCATGCCTAGGAAAACTCTGGATTTCACTCCATATTCTACAACTGGGTGTGGTCTGTCCCTCAAACTAACTCCACCCACTGAGTTCTCCCTCCTCACGCCCAGCTGCCCTGCAGAAAATCCTCCCCAGTTCTACCAAAAAGCAGTTTTCCAGAGCTTCTGACAAATACGGCCCATCCATCCTGCGTGCTCTGAGAATTCCCAGCTGTTCTTCAAGCATCGGGACCATGTTTACGTAAGTCCTTTACATCCACCTCATGGCCTAAATGGCTTTTAACTTGATGTAAAAATGAAATGACACAACCTCTCCATCCTCTGTTTTCTTATCTGTACCTTGAAGATCCTGTTACAACCGACTTCACACAACTGCTGTGACAGCTAAATTCAGGGCTGCTGAGGAACACAGGGCGCCCAGTTAAAAATACCTTCAGACACACAACGAATAGCTTTTTAGAGTCAGTATGTCCCAAATATTGCATGGGGCCTACTTATACTAAAAAGAAGATTTGTCGTTTCTCAGAAATTCAAATTTAAATGAGCATCCTGTATTTTTATTTGCTAAATCTGGCAACCCTAGTTAAATTACACAAAGCACTCTGCAGGGCGCCTGGCACCTGCCTAGACTCCACGCTTGCTGTCAGTGAGAGGACCACTTGCTTACAGGTCATTCTCTCCTCCTGGACCAGGAGTTTCTTCAGGAAGAGGAGCCTCTCATTTTTGTCTCTGCCACCTCAATGCCCAGGTCAGTGACTGGAATGTGGTTAATGTCAAGTATGTTTTGAATTAAATGGTAAACTGGAATTCACTGCCTCTCAGAGGGACAGTGGTATGCGCACATGGTTTATTATCAATATAATCCCCTCTTCCTTTTCAATCTTCTGCTGCCTGTAACCTAGTGGTTAGTTAAATTGCTATTAATTCAGTAAACACTCATGGTGCTTCTACAACCCACTGGGCCTTTTACCGTTTAGGGGGATAAAGAGATGGCTCAGAGTCAGACTCTGCCTGCAGGGGAAGACAGACAAGTCGACCAGGTGGTGGTGGGGTGTGGAGGTGTCATGGCGGCTCTGTGGTGGTGAGGGATGAAAAGGACTATACCGGTGGTCAGTAAACGGTTGGGTGGTCGTCCTCAGCTGAGGAAGGGGCTCGAGCAAATCCCCAGCCACAGAGACAAGGAAGCAGTCATATGAGTTTCCTGGGGCTGCTATAACAAATTGCCACAAGCTGGGTGGCTCAAAGCTGGGTGTTCCCTCCAAAGGCTCTGGGGAGGATCTTTCCTTGCCCTTCCAGCTTCTGGTGGCTGCCGGCATTCCTTGACTTGTGGCCACATCTCTCCAGTGTCCACCTCCATCTTCACAGGAGCTTCTCCCACTTCTCCTTGTGTTTCTATTCCCAGGACAGCAGTCACTGGATTTAGAACCCGACCCAACGCACCCTAAAGCCAGGGTGATCTCATCTCAAAATCCTTAACTTACCCACATCTGCAAAGACCCTTTTGTCTTGATAAGGTCACATTCAATTTCTGGGGTCAGGATGTGGATGCTTGGTTTTGAGGCCACCATTCACTCCACTACCATGGGCGTTGAGGAGCAGCTGGAGATGAGCTGGAGATGGGGAGTCTAACTAGGATCAGTTTTCTACTGGTGCTAAGGACCGTGGGTTTTATGCATAGGCCTTGGGGAGCCATTGATGGTTTCAGCCTGGGAGTGACTTCCTCAGAATTAAGGTCCAAGAAGCTGGCACTGGTGCCAGACTAGAGGGAAGTTGGGAGGCCAGGAAAGACTGGCTGAGAAGAGCATGTGGCAGACAAGGGGCTCCAGAGAGACGCTGCCCTCCACTCAGCCGGCCTCGCCTACGGCCAGCCCCACTCCTCAGTCTTTGCACGAGCTCCACACTCGATGTGGCTCCTTGAAGGTGGTTCAGGGCCTCTTCCTACAGACCGGAGGGAGGAATCTTTCTGTCTAATACAAGTCCCATAGTTGTATATCTGCTTTTGTGGGGCTACAGTAAGCAAAGCTCAAAACTGTGAAAGCCACACAAATTAAACCATTTAAAAAAATGGCCCCCATGCCTTTCCTTTGTACCACCAATGTGAAAGGAACCCTCAATCCACGGCAAGGAGCTGGGAAAACACCTGGTTGCATCTGTTAGAGACAGATAGGCAAGAGCATCTGTAGGGAACAAGATGGCTGAGATCACCCATGGCTGATTCTGCTTTGCCAGGATCAGACACTGCCTGGAACATTCTCCCAGCCCCATACCCCAAACCCACTTCACCAGGGAACGCCCTTCTCCCTTCAGAGCATGCCTAAAATGTCACTTCCTCAAGGACAATCCCTAATCTTCTAGAACAGGCCAAGTCTGCCGGCCACATGCTTCTGCAGACCCCTCCCCTCCCCTTTAGAGCCCAAATCACTGTTTGCAATTAAATATGCACCTGCGTGACTCTTTGACTGATGGTGGCCCACTCTCCCCGTCCTCTTCTGGGATCTCGAGGAGGTCATAGACAGCTTTTGCTCACCGTCGTATATCCCCAGTGCTGCTAGGTTCTTGAGCACAGACTGGGTGCTCGGGCAAGGACCAGTAGCCAAAGGAATAAATGAACACCAGCCTTTGGGCAGCTCCTCTGTGCTGGGCCCTGGGTATTGAAGTGATGAACAAGACAGCCTGCCCTTGAGAAGCTCACATTTTACTAGACAAAAAGGACAAATGAATAGAATATTTTCATATAATTGATGTATATGTATGCAAAGAGGAACATGAGGTACCCAGACCTCTCAGATCCAGGGAAGCTCCTCAAACTGGTAATCCAGCAGATGCCGAGAAGTGAACACCTCCACTGCAGAAGCCTCCTCTCCAGAAGACAGGAACCTGGCTAAACTCTCCCTCCTGCCCAGGTCCTTGGGGACAGCGGTGGACAGGCAAAACAGCCTAACTGATCACACACCACCAAACTTCTGGTTCCGAGAGGCTGGGGCTGCCTACTCAGAGCTGCACAAAGGGGCCTGTTCTACTTGTGTCCCCACCTGTGCTCCTAGGAAGGCACCTGTTTCTAAAGGCTCAAGTTGCATGCATTCTGCTGGAGCATGACTCTCATTAAAAGTCTGCTGTGTCACGTGGGGCAGTGCTAATTGGACGTGGTTGAAAGCTCAGGAGGGGACGCGGAGACAGTCACTGACATGTACGAGGAACTCATGAGGACACAGCGGAGCCACCACCCAGACACCGGGCTGTGGCTTCTCCTGGCTCTCCTCCTCCCTCTCCGTTATATAGACACCAGGCTACTTTTTTTCCTCGGATCAACTATTATATCTGTCTTTGAAAGAGTTAGGAAAGATGCAGAGATCATTTTGTTGGAACTCCAAGCAGGAGAGAGGAGAAAATCCCCAAGTTGGTCTTTTAGAGAAAGGCTGATACATTACATGCTGATTTCATCCAGGAGAAACCTGGAAATATTTGCACAGATGAAACCACCATGACATGGGCTCAGACTGCATCTTAGAAGCAGCTTCCTGTGTGTGCCTTTCAGCAGCTGGCACTTGGGACTGTGGTTACTAATAGGAGGAATTATCCTCTACATTCACAGAAGGGGTGCTTACATATACACTCATTCTCTCCACCTCACACTTAGAAACTGCAGGTGCAAAAGCACCAAATGACTCACCAGACAGAGACAGGGGAGTGTGGGCACAGTGCGTGTGTGTGCGTGCGTATGTGTATTGTGCGTCGGCCTGTGGGCACGTGTGGCTATGTGCACATGTGGTGTGTGTGCATGTGAGGTTGTGTGCACACGTGTGTGCATGCATGTGATGTCGGGTTGTGTGTGCATTTCTGTGCACGTGTGTGCGTGAGATCTCCAGATGTGCACCTGAGTGTTTCTTGAGAAATGCCGTCGGACACAAGGTCTTGTAAATGCTTGGGCAGGTGCCAAGTTCCTTTAGGAAGGAAGCCTGCTGACCTCCGCCAAGAAGTCTGAATTCGTGAGGTGGAGCTGGGAAGGAAAAGGTGCTGGGAGCAGGCGCCACCCCTGAGCTCTTCAGGCCCCGGGGCTGGCAGACAAGGGAGGAGACTGGGCATGGAGCTGCCTCAGGACTGCTGCCTTAGGGCTGGGTTCTGGAAATCTTTAGTGGATGGCTTTCAATAACCACTCAAGGACAAGCCTCCAGGGGCCAATAGGAAGTGGGGGAAAGATGTAAGGGGAGCTTTCTTCCCAAGAAGCTGGCCAGAGTCAGGGTGACAGCGACAGTGTCACCTTGGGGTTTCAGAAGACACCGGCTCCTTCGTCCTAAATATGCAGTACGGAGCAGTGCAGGCCTTAAATTCATTTGGGCTCAGACTCCTACTTAGGGCCAGATCCCCTGATTATCCAGAAGCCCCAAGAGTGACAATGTGATGCTGCATGTGGAGAGGGGACCCTGCATTCCTGACCCATTGCTCGTTTTCCTTTCCGGATGCTCCCTTCATAGTAAAGGAGTCACCAGCAGGACCATGTCCCTGCTCCCCACCTCCATGAAGCACAAAGCGTTTCTCTTGCTTAAAAAGAGAAATCTCAGACTCACTCTTACCCAGGCCAGTGGAAACCAGAGCAAGAGAGACAGAGAAGCAGAGGATGGCTGTGAAGGCCAGGAGGGGCCACGGGCCTTCCTGCGAGCACAGTGTGTGCACTGCACTGGTGGCCCGTTCCAAGACGGGCCATCAGGACATGGGGAGGACAAGCTCCGTGATCTGTAGGAAATTTCAGGGAGCAGCACTGCATGGAGATGGCCGGACAGTGCAGAACACGCTGCTGCTGGTTTTCTGTTGCTTACTGCTCATGGCATTTTGTGCAAATCACAGCAGCGTGCTGTTAATCTTTGGCGGCTTTTCCCTTAGACACACCTTGAAGAAGGTCTCCTGGCCTCTCTGGAAAGGAGATCGGGAGGCTGCCTATTGAAAAGTTCAAGAAACAACCGTTTGAATAGGACTGAGCTTTGAGGTGGTCTTCCTGCCATCCCCTTGAATACATGTCCCCGTCTAAAGAATGACACAATTGACAAAAGGAAATCCAGATCCTTCAAAAGCCCTTGGGAAGCCATCAGGAGTTTACATGATGAGAGTCCTCAAGGCTGAGAACTTTCCAAAGAGAAGCGACTGTTCGGTGCTGAGAGGGAGGAAGGGCTGTGGTGCCGTTTCTGCAGCACCAGCGGAGGGGAACCCTGCTTGGAAACTAACACCCACACAAGAAGCCTCCCTACTACACCATCCTTTGGCTTGAGCGTCGAACATGTCCCAGGGGAGAGGGGCTTGTGATGCGGGTCTTCACATCGTGGGCCACCCAGCCCACCCCACCCAAGCACAAGCCTCTGGGGTATGGAGAGGCCACTCAGGGGTTTGTGGTTGATTTTCCACACCTTCCATCAAGTGGAGGATTAAGGGAAAGAGGGGCCGGCCCCAGGGCTTTCCATGCACCACTTTCTCCTGTGCACGTGCTCCTAGCAAATGCTTTGGCTTGCCTCCATTCTCCGCAGGAACTCGGGGCTCGTGTTCCTGGTAGCACAACTCCATTCTGGAGTGCTTGCAGCCTGTGAACTGCTTTTTATAAACTATAGAATGCATTCCAGGTAATTCCTGCATCATGAGCTCATCACAGGAAACCAAAGGACAAGAGTCTTGGCTCCCAGGCTGGGTATGTCCACGTCCCCTGCACAGACCAGGTTGGGTGTGTCCACTCTCCCTACGTAGACGGGAGTGTGAGGAGGGCAAAGGGGCTGGAGGCGTCCGGCTGGTTAGAGGCCATCTGAGTGAAGACCTCAGTGCCATCAGATACAAGCCCCTGGGCGGGTCTGGCTTTCAGGACCACCCCAGGGGCCGCAGATGTCGAAACGGGAGGAAGCAAGGTCTTCCAGCTCCCTTTCCTGGACGGGCCTGGTTTGGCATCACACATTTATTAACTCTTTCCTTGTTATAGGGCCAGTGTATGGGCTAACACTGCCATCTGCCGAGGGGGCCCCTCCCTCCCCCTCAGTTTACCCTAAACAAAGTACTAGTAAAATCTTTCATTTGTATAAAGCTCTATGGTTTATATGGATTTCTGCATCCCCTGAACTGGGGAGGGACGGTGGGTCTCTTGCCTCTCCAGGTGAGGAGACTGAGGCTCCTGCCACTTCGTGACTTCCCCAAAGTCACTAGAGCAGACCAAGCAGGCGTCCCAGGCCAGGTCTCCTGCCACCTAGTTCAGCGCCCTGTTCACCACCTCCATGCACCCCAAAGTTTGGCCACTTTGTCAAATTATTGAGTAATGAGGTTTCTCTAAGGCGATGGTGCTGTTGTTAGAGGAGCTGCGTGGAGTTCTGGGATGAGCAGAGCAAGAGCTGGCAGCCTGGGGCCACCCCAGCCTCCTGACGTCCTGGGCAAGAGGTTAACCCACCAGCTCTGGGCCTCCCCATAAGGGCATCAGAGCAGATGTCCTCAAAAGTCCCTTCTGTCCATTTCAAAAAAGTGTTAGAAAAGAAATTGTTCTATGAAGGGGATGAAAGGACCAATGTTAGTTTTTATAAGTTCAGAACCACATTTTGCTGAGAAGGTTCTAATTTGAAGCAGCTGAGCGCCCTTCCTACAGAAGTCAGCTCCGCCCTATTTTCACTTGTAATCTAAACACAGTTTCCAACCACCCCAGCTGTAGTCAGAGAAGTGGGAGGAAATGGTGCGTCGCTTCTCAGGCAGGTTTCTGGGCGATGAGGACACAGGTTGAAGCTGGGTGGAGAATATGAATTAACATGTGAAGAGCTTCTGAACGCAGGCCTTGACAGCCTCTGCCTGGAATCCTGCCTGCATTTGTGCCCTGTTCTACTTGAACCCTCTCGAGACACAATCCTATACAGCGTACATTCAACCCAACAGTCCCCTTGACATTTGACAGAGACCCTGCTGGAAGCAGAAGAGGAAGAGAAAGCAAATAGGGCCCAGTGCTTCCCTCCCAGAGGCACTCACCTCACGCGGGGCCTCTCCTGGTGTTTCAGGGGAAGAGAAATGTACACACCTTCTTCTCGCACTTCACCTTCACAAAGTGAATCCTCTGTTCGGGTGGTGGCTCTGAGGTCACCTCACGATGACCTACACCCCTGGCCGACCCCGCTACAAGGGAGAGAGTGGAGAGCTAAAGGCAGCTAGGAAAAACAGTCATCAGAGGTTAGAGGGTGGGGCAAGAAGATGCTTCCGGGTTCTCCTGAAAACTCTGAAACCCACCGACAGAGAGGGGCCAAGCTCCTGGATTTCAGAAGGTTCTGCTACCTGAAAAAAGCCTCTCTACCATGTCCCAAATTCCTCCAGTGAAGAAATGCTTTCTGGCTAACAAGCTTTGCTAACTTATATACGAATATCCCCCAAAGAGTTCAGAAGATGAAACATTCCCATCCCGGGATGGGTCTGCCGGATCAGACCGCTCTCCACACCT
This sequence comes from Equus asinus, assembly GCF_041296235.1. NCBI lineage: Eukaryota > Metazoa > Chordata > Mammalia > Perissodactyla > Equidae > Equus > Equus asinus. Next base: position 4,566,993 of record NC_091791.1, on the reverse strand, counting down.
CCCAGAGACACACACCCACACCGCCTTTCCAGACAATGTTCTGCTAAGCACCTAATGCAGGAGATGCTTCTTGAAAAGACTGGAAACTCTGCATGCTATGTCTCCTTTGTGGATTGACCAGGCACGCGAGATACTCAACCTCCTTTACTGCAGGACTTCTCAGAACCTTATTAACTTCGCTCACTGGAGTTTCTCAATTTACTTGACTTCACGACCATATTTGCCATTGGACCTCTGACTATGGCTTGGGAAATCCAGCAGTAAAGAAAGAAGAGTTTATCATTGAGTTCTATTAACGCTGAGCGAGACCCTCTCCTCCTTTGAAACCTGGGCCCCGGGAGGGAGAGTGGCTTGGCGTGCTAGCCCAGGGCCCAGGGCCCAGGGCCCAGGAGAGAACATCAGGACAGTAGGCTCATAGCCAGCTGCTCTGGTCCCAGCCCAGTGGCTTTCTCCACCACGGTTTTCTGTGGTGAGGACAGACTTCCTCCTGCTGCCCCAGGCATGCTCCTGCAGGCCCATCCATCTGAGGGTGTCCTGCCCACTCAGCACTTCTGTTTAAGCACCAGATCAACCATCCAGGTAACTGGCCAAGGTAACTTAAGCAGCAGAGCAGCCATCCAGGTGACCACACAAACACACACACACACACACACACACACACACGCAGGGCGCTGCCTGTAACAAATAGTAGTTTTGTGGGCTTCTGACCCAGCCCATTCCCATTCATGTGCAACTTTTGCCATAAACCACCAAAACAGCTCGAGTAATCCCAGAGGCTCCAGAAGTTGCCTGTCTGAGCCCCTTGTCCTCTGCTTACCTTTCCTCCTTGGTGTACTAGAAGGAAGACACAGTTTACCAGCAGCCATTTGGGTACTAGGTGTCTCATTTGCTCCTCAGAGAATCTCCTCTCGCCTAGGCACAGGCAGGACAAGGGTTGGGTGAAGGTGAGCCCACAGAATTGAAATTTGCATTCGGGCTGACCAAGAGAAAGGGAAAACGGTAATGAGACAGAACTTGAGTCTGAGGTCTGGGTATGAAGTTCATGCTACTACATCTGAATTTTTTTTAGGTCCAAAATATTTGGAATGAGGCTCTCTCATTACCAAATTAAATAGATATGCCTCTCATTTCACACAATAGGCGTGTTCCTGAGAAACTACATGAGAAGAGAATTTTTAAAAATCAAATTATATTTTTCAAAGTACTTGGAGAGCTTTCTATTTAAAAGAATCCCGTAAGGAATCCTCCCTTAGAATGAAGAATCCTATTGTAATGCAAATAACCACCTCCTAATTTATCTGTTTTTTAAATTCAAATAAACTCCAGTTTATTGGGAATGGTCAAAGAGCAGGGTCTTGTGGTTAATTGAATATTCATGTTAATTTGGAATCACCGTATATACCATGTGTTGATCACTAATTTTCATGAAACAAGAATATAAAAAAAATACGATAAAATACGCTTAGCAATGAAATGATGCTGAACCTAATTACTTTTTCTTTGATAATCCAGAGCATTCAGGACCTCAGAGTGCCGGGCAGTCATTGGGGTCTGTTCACCTCTTAGCCCAGCACAGACCTCAGTTCCCAGAAAGGATTAGGCTGACGCACGCATACTGATCTTGGGATAAAACCTGGAAGTTTCATCTTGGGCATAGGTCTTTTGAATCTTTCCTTTTCTTCTTTTTTCTTTTTTTTTTTTTGCGTTCTTCTCTGTTTAAAAAGAAATCAGGGTTCAGAGTATAATTTTCGTGTCCTGGAAATGCACAGTCTCTAAGTCTTTGGATTATTTCAATATGCAGTTAACAACATCTGCACAGGTAGGTCCCCTTTTAGGAAAGCTAGTCAAATTCAGAAAAATAAAGCAAGATTTAGCTGTTCTTTTCTGCTTGCTATCTAATGAGTTGTGGGAGAGGCCAGCAATTCTGGAACATGTCATGCTTACAGACAGTGCATGCCCTAGGAATAGAGGGGATCTTGATTTCACATAATGATGAAGGAAATGATTCATTTCAAAAGCAAAGTGCACAGCATCCATTCCCCAGCCCCGAAGCAAAGTCTTCTTGCTTTGCTCCTTTCCGAATCACCTATCCCCACCGTGGCCTTGAACTTGTTAAGCAGGCTCCAGCCCAAGTTCTTGATGCTTTAATCCACTCACTTGCCTGTGGTTTGTTAGAACTGCTTTTCCAAGGAGATCTGCAACCATATATTCCTATTTTAAGCAAATAAGGTTAGCTACCTTTTGCCATTCACAATTCAACAGTCCTCCTAAATTAATTTTTCCAAAAGTAATTCAAATAAAAGCTTGGTTGCCACCACTCTTTTCCGAGCCACAAGATTGAATAAGGCATCTGAATAAAAATGTGTATTACAGCCTTCTTTAATATTTAAGCATGACATTCATTGATTTGTTTCTTGTTTTCTGCAAACCTTGACAACATGATAAAATAAATCATAAGAACAAAATATAGTGGTAACATCTTTTATGGACTTCACATAGTCATCAATCTCAAGCTGTGAGTGAATTATCAGTACAGCAAAAAGATCTATGTTTTAAGAGCTCCAACAGCACACTAGCTGGAGGTTTTTCACAAGCAAACTCTAGGCGAGTGACTGATAAGCATCATTATTATTTTCTGAGAGTCTGGTTTATGGTGTGTTGCAGAGGTGTTGGCATATATGTTTCGGAAGCAAAGGTTTGATCAATTCTAAGTAGACATCTACTAACATATAAAAAATATAACAAGGCTTCCTGCGCAGTGGTGGTATAGTTCCCATCACCCCATGTCTGCTGACAAGCCCCGTGTTGCGTTCCTAATTATATTTAACAGAATTAACCTTAATGTGGCATACTATGTGTGAAACATGGATCAAACTATAGATATTTGGACACATTCCCCATTATATTTGTGTTTTGATTTTTAGCAACATCATTGTAAATAAAAACCTTGAATTGTCATATAACTGCAAGCTGTTAGACATGCTATTGACGAAAAGGCTGGGAAAGAATATTCTATTCCAAAGGTAACCTAACCTGGAGCTGGTGCGAGATCACGTTTAGGATGCTAGAAGAGTCTGGACCCTATTACACCAGGCACAATAAAGTTTTTTTCAAAATCCTCAGTGCCTACAATGGTGAGGCTATGTCCACACCATGCCCTCTTGGTGACACAAGAAACTTCAGTAGATGATGACCCAACTGTTTGTGAACCTCCCATGGGGCATCTGGACATTTGGAAACATCTGGACGAGTGTATTCCACATGCTGCCTTTGTTCTTTTAACATTATGTTCAGGCGACCTAAGTGACATCTTCCTTTTTTTAAAAAAGCCACAATTTCTTCCCCTGTGAATGCTGGCCCTCAGTAGGGCTTCAAGTTTGAAGGGAAACTCACCAACAAGTGAAATGTTGGCTGCATCGAGTCGGGTTGTGACAAACAGCAACAAGAGGATTATTCAGCGAGGTTACCCAAATCATCAGCAGCATTTACTCCCAAACCTGTCACAGTCCTGGTAATGCAGAGGAATAATCAAAAAATCTGAGACGACAGAAGGCACAAAAGCTGCGGCGGATTTACCAGAGCTTCCTATCTGGAAAATGGGTGAATGAAAGCTGTGGAGGTGGGGGCTTCAGTCTCGGCATTGCAGGAGTAAATATTAAGACGTTTTCTGACAAGCCGAATACATGTGGTTTCCCACAAAGTCCCACAGTGCTTTGCACTCCATAAATATCACTCCTCTTCCCTTACAACTTGAACTCCATGAAATACGACGCCATGGTCCACTAAAGCGCAGCTGCACTTTCACCGGACTCGAATCTCAGGCATACCCTCATTTACATAGGCGGGACACTATTCATCACCCTCATAATTAATTCGAGTCAATTATACCATTCTAAAATATCTCCTCTCCTAGGCGAGTTGCATTATTACCACTGACTTTTAGCAAAATTACACTCACTCTCCCTCTAGTTGAGTCACTGTAACTCATGGAGGGTTGTTTCCTCTCTCTTCTTTTCATTATTCGAACCAATTAAAGTCACTATGATTTTCTTTACTCGGCCTAAGAGAAATACCATCAGTATTATTGCTTGTTTGACATTTTGGTTTTCCATTTGTTAAATTTTATTAGCAATATTGGAAATGTGAATTACTGTGTCTTCACAGCCACAAGGCTCTTTTGAGGAGTGCGGGGGCTGTTGGTGGCGCAGTACACATCCACTGTAAACCTTTCAGCGTCTGCATTTCAGTGGGGACTGCTCAGGTACCACCAAACAGGCAATCGAGAGAGAAGCCATGGCTAGTGAGAAAACACCACTGGGGCACCAAAGAAATGTGGAGTGTGCGATGGCCCAGGGATCCCTCAGCCTGAATGGCTGCTTCTTGGGGGTCTTAGATTTTAGGGTCACAAAACATGAAGCCTCTGCCCACTCGAGCCCACCCTTGCTGCAAAAACTCTAACAGCCATTAGAAGTTAGAGAATCTCTGCTGACTTGTTTGATAAACCGAGCACCGTCAATTTACCTATAAATACTCTTTATACTTTATTTGATACTTTTCAGTTTCCAAATCAGAAAACCAGGAAATAGCAGGAGGATCATGCACATCCTGCACGAATGGGCATAGGGAAAAATTTATCAACTAGTCCCCAAAACACACAGCACCCCACTCCCACCAAAGTCCACCCAAGCGTACCAGGCCGTCAGCGAACTGGAGAAGGCTGCTTTCCCAAGTCCCAGAGCCTGCGCAAACAGACTTATAACTCAATCATGTATTTTCCTGGGATACCTAATTAACCTTCTTGAGTGGTAATTAATTGGCTGAGTTTAGCTGGGGTGGTAGTGTTATCGTACTAGGGAATAGATCATTAAAAATAATCTAGAATGTTGGCTCCATGAGGACATGGACTGTGTTTATTGTGTTCATTGTATGTCCCCAGTACCAGAACAGTGTCTGGTACAGAGTAGGTACTCAACAAATACCCGCTGGATGTATAAACCCATCAGTCACCTGCTCCAGGTGCAGCTCTCCCATGCAGGATCAATATGCCTGGATGCATTTGCTGACTTCGAGTCTCCCTGCCTGTTTCCTCATCTACAAAGTAGAGATATGAATGGTGCCCACCTCAAAGGGCTGCTCTTGGATTCAATAATTATATATGTAGTGTGTGTATATATGTCACACTCATATACATATATATTCGTGTGTGTGTGTGTGTGTGTGTGTCTAGAGAGAGAGATAGAGAGAAAATAGCACTAAGCCTGCTCTCAGAAAAAAGCATACTGTTATTAATTTCATTTTGGGTTAGCATTGATCACAGCTAATTAACGTGGCTTACTGAGCTGACCCGGCATTGAATACACCTAAAGAACCTAATGAGGTCAATTTTCTATTTCTAGAAAAATCATGAAGGAAATTCAGGGCTTGGAACAAGCCAGCATGTCCTCAGTAATTTCCTGTATCTTGTCATTCCATGCCATTGTGCCACCAGAAAAATCCAAACTGAAGAGCACCCGTGAAGAGCAATGATTTCACAGAGGAGAGAATCTATGAAAGCCTTTAATCCCGTGTGTAAATGACATATTAGGAATTTTTTTCTTTCTGAATACTAATATATAATTCTTGCAGAAGGAGAACCACGTGCCCCTTCTTAGGTGGTGGCCTGCAAAATCATCTACAATATTGCATCAATATTCACTTAATAAAGGAGGAAGTTTGCATTGCTTATGCTACTTCTATTCGGCTCTCTCAGCTTGTAGATATTATGTAGAAGAGTTGGTCCAGCAACATCTATGCATTGTCAGTCATTTAATTAAGCAAAGAAAGCTTGCTATTCATTTTATTTCTGTATATGTTAATGTTAAAAACTAATAGAAAACAGCTAGTAAATTGTCCCCTGCATATATTGGACACAGTAACAATTACTCTGGCAGAGAAGATATAATAAAAGAGGAAATTTTAATAGTATCCTTATTCCATTTATTCTCCTGGGCTTCTGTTTCAAGGTACTGTAGAAATTAACAATTATTTCTTCTCATTGTTTTTGATGATCTTTTTCTATTATGCTCCTACCCGACTTAAAATAAAAAATAATTTAAACTTACATTTTTTTATTCAATTTTATGGTGCCCGGAGATTTACATTCCATGCATGAGGAAGAACTGAGAAAAACCAGAAAATAACCCAGAGCTTTCCCGTCTTGTTCCTCTGACAATAGGTGAGGCCATGCCAGTCTTTAGTTCAGATGAGATTATCTTGATTTCATCTCGGAAATTCACATAATACAAATAATTATCTTATACATCACTGTATTGACAAACATGTCTGTCTTGTATTTATGAATGTCTGTCATGTGGTATATCTAAATAGTTGCTATAGCTCTACTCTATAAAGCAATTAACTCAGTTTATATGGCAAATTGTCTAAGGATTTCTCCAGAATGCTTGGGGAAATCTAACAAACTAAAATATTCTCCAATTTATTGACATGCTACCATGTTGAAAAAAGTAGGCCATCAATAACCAGCTTTCATCTGAAATCTGGGATCTTATTATAAGTGTAGGGACTATGAGACCCCTGGCTTGGCTGAAATAAAGAAGACCGATTTTATCCTGTAAAGAGTACATTTGTTCTTTGTTTGGGCAGAGGAAAATGTTGTCATGATAAATGGAAATATACAATCAAGACAATAATATTTAAGAATGGAAAGTTTTTCCTGGTGAAAATCTCATCAGAGCCACTTCTGAGACACTGGGACATTTTCCACTTCAAGTCCCCTTTGGTTTTCCATTGTCTCTTGATGGAGACTTGTCAGTTCACTGACCCTGGGAGGTGTAAACCCAGTGCCGTGTGACCCTTCCTTGTCTGTCTTCTGTGATTAAATCTACGGAGCCATACATCCATCCAGGTTCAGTAAAACACAGCCATTCTGTAAATGGCACAGGTTGATCTCCACATATCTACTGTTTCCAAAGTGCGCTATTTTTCCATTGCTGCATAACAAATCACCATAATTTAGTCACTTAAACCCATGCACATTCATGATCTCACTGTTTCCATGGGTCAGAAGTCCAGCCACAGCTTAGCTGGGTCCTCTGCCCAGGGTCTCAGGTTGCAATCAATATGTCCTCAGGGCAGCCTGTTTCTGGAGGTCAGGGCCTCTTCCAAGCTTTATGTGGTTGTTGGTAGAATTCAATTCCTTGTGGCTGTAGGACTGAAGTCTCTACTTTCTTGCTGGCTGTCAGCCTCGGGCTGTTCTCAGGTCATAGAGCGCCCCACCCCACAGTGACCTTCTCAGGGACCCTCCAACAACCTGGCAGCTCACTTCCTCAAAGCCAATAGGAGGGGCCTTGTTACATCTGCAGGAACCCTCCATCTTCACCATAGACTGTAACCCAATCATGGGAGCAACATCCCATCACAACCACGGGTCCTGCTCACATTCAGGGTGGGGATTATGCCAGGGGTGGGCTCCAGGGGGAGGGAATTTGGGGGACCACATTTACTGCCTACCACAGTAAAAGAATCCAGAATCTGAGTGCCTTATGAACCTAGAAAAATTGTCTAATACCTGAGAATTTATCTATAATTTGCCTTAAATGTCTGGAATTTTCAGAGATATAAATAAATCCAAAAGCAATGACTGCTGGTACCTGTTGTTTCAAACATCACCTCAGGGAATAATCTTAAATTATCTCATCTCCTATATTACAGCTCCCCTTGAAACAAATCTTTGCTCAGGTAATTATGAAAAACTACAGCAGAAGGTACTTCATGGAGGGAGAATATCAGGAAACCTCAACTTCACTCACTGGAATGCCCGTTTCCAGCTGGAAATCAATAGGCTTAGCTCTAAGATGGGTAGAAGTCTGCATTTGGCTCTGCTGTGCCAGCATGAGGCTGGAATGGATTGCTCTGTCCTGGCTCTGCACCCAACTACCTTGCTTGTTCCGGCCAGCTTGGCCTCAGGAGTGCCTAGGAACTCTCCCTTCTCAGCTTGTACCAGTGAGCAGAGATTTGAAATGTTATTCTGTCTTAAACATCCTGTTTCAACCTCTGGCCCATGGCTGCTTCTGTCTCCCTTCCCGGAGTCAGAATGATGCTCCGCTCAGGCTGTACCTGACTAATCATTGTCTTCCAACAATTCTACTCCATCCCGTCTGTTAACTTTGCTACTCTTGTTGCAGTTGTATGATAGGCTGACAAAGGCCTCCCAAAATGTCCATGTCCTCTTCCCCAGAACCTGTGAATATGTCACCTTACTTGGCAAAAAGGACTTGGCTGATGTTATTAAATTAAAGATCTGGAGGTAGGCTGATTATCCTGGGTTATCTGGGTGGACCCTAAATGCAATCACAAGGGTCCTAACCAGGAGGCAGGATCAGAATGAGGAGTAGGAGATGTGAGGAGACAAGCAAGATGTTGGCGTGAAATGAAGAAAAGGACATGAGCCAAAGAGTATGGTAACCTCAGGACAGTGGAAAAGGCGAGGAAACAGATTCTACACCAGAGCCTCAGAGGGAACCAGCCCTGCTGACGCCCTGACTTTAGCCAGGTGAGACTGACTTGGGGCTTCTGACCTCCAGAACTATAAGACAATACATTTACCTTGTTTTAAGCCACTAAATTTGTGGTCATTTGTTACAGCAGCAACAAGAAACAGATACAGGTAGGGAAAGGCATCCTTCCTCCAGGACTCCTGACTGCCAAGACTCCATCTCTCCAGGAAGGCCTATAGGCAGGAGATGGGCGTGGCCCTTGACCTGGGCCATCTTCCTCAAAGCCCCAGGACACACCGAGACCAGACCTGGAACAAAAATCAGTCTCCCAAGAGGCAAGAATACCAGGTGTGACTTGAGGCCAGAGTCATACCAATTTCCTGTATTGGTCAATACGGACCTTTGAATACCAGAGGGCGGGGGACATAGTATTGGGATCTTGGAGCACCAGAGCCTTTTCTGGTCCCCACCCCTGCTGGGGGAATAATTTCACATGGTGCTTGAATTTATCTAGAGGAAAACCTACCTGAAAAAGTGTCATCTACCTTAAATGATGCATTTAAAAAAAAATGGAAAGCAGAAAGACTGGGATGCTAATATAGTCATTTCCTAAGTCAGTCAAGATACACTGCTCAAGATGATAGAACCAAAAGTAGAGGGTTAGATGTATTATTTAAATTTAAAAGGTAATCAACGGAATCAATGGAAAGGTAATCATATTACTGGTAATATCAACATGGGGACAAGTTAGTGAGACTGGTGTACACAGGGCTGACATCCAGCTGCAACAGGACTTTAATCACTGCAAAGTATCGTAATAGTTCCATAAAACTTGGTAAATACCATTGCTCATGACCCCTCCCCTCGTTACCACCCACCACCATGTAGCCTGTCTCTTTCCATTGGGTTGGATTCCCCCAGCATTAGCAACTAGCGGGTTAACACCTGGTATGACAGGTACCTGTGCACCCTACCCCAGCACCTTGACCTGCACCCACCACAGCTGATTAATGCTGGGTGCTACCCGTAGTCAAAGAGCTTCAATATTGTCCCTGAGTATAAGTAAGTTAAATCCTTATTTTCTACATTGAAGTATCAATTAATATTGTATAAATCTGATAAATCAAGTAACAGAGTTATAAGCATATCTCAAATTGTGGAGGTCAATCAGACCAGAGAGGACAAGCAAGTTGTATCTAGGGAGCAGAGCAGAGTGGGAGGGGCAGGATGAGGGGTGCTACCTTCCATCCTCATTGCTTCTGGACCATTTCATTTATTACCATATACATGTCTTCCTCTATTAAAAATGAAAATTAAATAAATGTAATCATGTAAATGAAGCAACCCTCAACCTCCTTCCACTTCTGGATGCTATGCCCACTGTACCCCTGACACTGTCATTATCCCTCCTGCAGGTCAAGCAAATGTTTTGCACAAGATCTAGAAGGACTCCACTACTGACCACTGCCCTGACTCGTCTGTTTTTCAACAAAAACAGACCCTTTCAAGTGGTCTCTGCAGAGACAATGCCTCATGTTTGCCAAGGCCCATGTCATTTTCTTCTTTTATGGTGCTGAGGAAGATTACATGTCTTGGGCTCTCTGCAGCTAGTTTGGGGTCACATTACTTGTTCTAGCAGTTGAATTGTGGGCAGATGTGTCATGTATCACTTCTAGTCCAAAGCCCAGGATAGTGAGTGGTACATCTCTGCACTTTTTCCTGCCCTGCTGAAGCCATGTGTTGAGGTGAGAATGTCACAAAGTGGGAAAAGCCTGGATTACTGATTCACCACATGGAAGCCACCCACCTGGGGCACTGCCCAACCCACAGTGGACCTTGCATGGGTGAGAAATAAGCTTTAGGGTTTTGTTGCATCAGCAAAGCTTAGCCCATCCTAACTAACACATGCTAAAAATAGAGCTATATCTTGGTGTATCATCTATGTGTTATATAAACTTCTAGATGGATTGAATGTCCCCTGTGCTGCCATATCAAATGAGATGGCAGGTCGTCTGCCATCACTCAGCAGCTTGTTTTTACTACCACAAACCATAAATGTCATTGAGAAGAAGCAACTGATGCTGTAAATCACTATCATCTCCAATGTGCAAATGGTCAATTCCTATGCTTTTTTTTGGCTCCTGGGGAATGAGTTTTTTCCTTTCCTTTCTTTTTCTTTTCTTCTTTATTTAAGCAATGTGACCCGATGACAGAGCAGTGTTGCCCAAGCTCAGGCATCTCGCAGGGGCAGGCCTGGGTGTGTCCTGGGGTCAAAGGAGGTGAGCATCACACCTGTCTTTAAAATGTTCTGCTCAAAGTGTCTCTTATTGTTTAAAGAACACCCAGGATAGTGGAAGACTGTAGACCCCATTTTGCCTGAGAGTGAAATGTCTTCTCTTTCTTTCTTTGTTCCTCTTTTTCCAAAAGAATCCTGTTCTTTGTAGAAAATAAGTGAGTAAAAATCCCTATGTCCAGAAAAATCTGCCTGTGTAGCCACCTACCTTAGTCTTCTTAGGAACCTTCTAGAACCTTCCAAAGTGGTGTGGTGGAAAGTGGAGGGAGAATGTGGAGAACATGGCTGGACCCGGGGATGAGTCAGTCCCAGGCAGTTGCAGCTTCGCCATCCAAGGAATAGTTGTTGGGATCAAAGAGCATCTCCCCTCCACTGTGCCTAACAGCACTGATGGCTGCTGATGGGGCTGCAATGTGGGAGGTCCAGGGCCAGTACCAAGAGGCAGAGAGCAAGCATGCAGCTCAGCCCAGATCCAGGAGAGTCTTAGAGTAGCTACTGAGGCTTTGCAACCTGCAGTTCTGCTGAGAGGCACTGCCTCCCAGTAACCCGGGCTTGCATTTGCTGAGAAGCATGAGGCCACTTTTCACATATTTTTAATATTCTGGTTATCATGCAAAAACTCATCGATGAGATGAGAAAGTTTAAGCAGTGTGCAAACAAGCAGCCTGCTGAGCCACGTTAAGGCACCTAGCATACCATGTCAACACGACAAGCCTCACGTTGTGTTTCTGATTATATTTAATAATACAAAATTAGCCTTTCTTAATGTAACACATTGTGCCTGCAATGCTATTTGTTTGAACTAAAAACACCCCTTCCTACTTTTCAGTTGTAATAAAAGGACTCACGTGGTGACCAAAATTTCTAGCCATTTTCATGCATTTGCAAAACAGTAGGAAAACAGAGCAATTCTCTGAAACCAGCCAGAGATGGGTATGCTGAAATGGGCTGATCACCCAGGGGCGCTGCGAATTGTTCCAGACATCTGGGGTCGGAGTAGTCAGCAGTTCCTTGCACTGGGACCAAGTCCGCGCCATCCTGAGGGTGCGGTTCCTCTTTCTCCTCCCTGTACCCCAGTCTGCCAACAAAGCCAGAAAAGTGTCAGCCGGAAGCAAGGCTCACCTCCTGCATTCCAGTTCACTCAGGTGCCAAGCAAGGGGAGCCTGGCTTCGGGGTGAGGCCCTGGGCTGCATCTACACTGGCAGCCACGCAGGCTGAGCAGTAACTGCCAGAGGGGTCTCGTGGGTGGCTGGGAGTGATCCATCCAAAGTCTAGGAGAGTGGAGACCACACAGTGAGGACACAGGGGGCTAGTTCCACTGCTCATTCCATGGTTTGTTCTGATGCTGGACTTTCCCATCTCCCCGAGCTCCCCCAAATAGTTTTGAATTCTAATATGAAGTTTACTTCCTACCTGTTTTTAAGCCAGCAGAGATCACTGGAGATGGTAGAGTCTGAGGCTGGGAATGAAAGGAGGATGAAACGCCAACCTCCTGTATTCTTCTTCTTTCCACACCTTCTTGTTCTCAACAAATTCTCAATAAACCTCTATTAAGTAAACACAAAAGATATAAAGATCCTATTGGCAGCCCAGTTATGCAGGACACGGCATAACAGAGGCCCCAGCCTAGAGTCCCATGTGCATTCGGGCTCTTGTACCATCTTGTAGGCATTCAAGACCTACAGATCTAAACAGACAATGCAAAACGGACCCCTAATCACTGACGGATCCTAATGGGCCCTAACAGAACCTGGCCTCAGCTGGGTTTAGCTCCAACTGAAAGTTGTGAAGAGAAGAGTAAGCCAAAACTGCAGCCAGATCGAGAGGATGATGGCAACAGAGTGAGGAAGGCAAAAGGCACTTTCAGGGATGGACAAAAAGAGGAAATTTTGACTGATGGCTTACTATGAGGAAAAGGATGAGAATATCGCCCACACTGTTACACCCAGGAACATACTGTGGAGTGGGAATTCAACAAAAGCAAAAGCTGTCTATTCAAATATCTTCCTTTTAAAAAATTCTAGAGAAGCTAAAGCTATCATTCGACATTGCTTTAGAAAATTGACATATTAATTGGTAAATATTATGCAGCTCATAAAAGTGAATATTGTATTTCATCTTCCATAACTCCACACATATACACACACAAGCAAGAAACCTTTGAAAAATAAGAGTAATGGGGAAGAACTTCCAATTTTACATAAACTGCTATGCATGTCACGTGCAGAGAACCATGTGACTCCAGAAAATCCAGATGAATACAGCTGGACAAAGAACTTAGACTAAAAGTGCAAGCCCTGAGGTAATTCAGAAACAATAGTGTGGTTTCAAATTTACGCAGGAGGAATAGATCATTCAATGCCTGGTGCTAAATTATTGGTTAATTATGCTTAAAAAAATGAAGCTAGATCCTTATCTCATATCTCACGACAAGTAAATTCCAAATGAAATAAAGAAGCAAATGAGAAATAACACACAGTCGTGTCCCTCTTCATGACAGGGGCACGTTGAAGAAATGTGTTGTCAGCCGATTTTGTGATTGTGCGAACATCATAGACTGCACTTACACAAACCAAATGGTACAGCCCACTACACACCCAGGCTAGACGGTACTAATCTTATGGGACCACCATCATAAATGGGGTCTGTCATTGACCAAAACATCATTTTGTGGTACGTGACTGTATAAGAACATGTGAGGGATATATATATATACATATATGATTTTTTTAAATATATAAATTTAGTAAGAGAAAGGCCTTTTCAAACACAAGACCTAAATAAGAAGACAGAAGAAAAAATAAATAAATAAGTAAAAATTTTCAAAAAAAGGAAACAGAAGGAATTAGTAGAGATTTATCTAATAAAAATGAAAAAACTGCTAAAAGGGGATAGGCCTAATAAAAAGTTATAACGGAAACAAATTGAGAGAAAACGTTTGCTGAATACCTGACTAGTCTCTGGTTATTATCCTTCAGATAAAAAAGAGCATTTGCAAGTCAATAAGAAAAAGACAAACGGAAAAATGGGCAAATAGTGGCAAGGTGATTCACAAAAGAGAAATACGAATGGTTAATAAACTTATGGGAGAGCATGCCGGCTCACCCAGGGTCGCGGCTCTCTGAATTTCCAGAGTTCTTACTGTGTCCTTGTTATTCTATTAGGGTTTGTTTGTTTGTGTTGTTTTGCTTTTTAACGATGCTGTCAGAGTCCTCAATAACCTGGTAGAAGCAAAGGGGCATTCTCATGTTGCTAGATGAAAATTCAACTTGGTAAAAGCTTTCTAGAGGGAAATTTGGCAATGTGTATAAAGTTTCTTTAAAACATGCATAGCCTTTGACCCTGCAATTCTATCTAGGAATTTTTCTGAAGGAAAACTGTGACAAGTCCAAAAGATTACTTGCTAATTAAGTTCAACACAATATTATTTAAAATGTCAGAAACTTAGAAATAATCTAAATTTGGGGTACTGGTGCCTGAGTATTCTAAGTGAGTGCAGCAACACCTGCCTCTCAGAAATCACGTGAAGCCTCAGTACAATGACATACGCACAGTGTCCGGCACAGAGCTGGTTTGTGTTATAGTATTATCATCGTTGTTGCTGTTGTGGTTTATCCACACCATTAAACACTGGGTGCCGTTACGAAAAATGTTGGAGAAATACATGTATTCGCCTGGGGAAATTTAAAATATAGTAAATGCAGAAAAAGCCAACTATGAAACAACAATTACAGGAAAATCTTATTTCTGAAAACAAAAATATATATGAATATGTATCATAAACATTCTGAAAGGAAATACACAAAATGTTAATAGCGCCTATCTAGGGTTCTGGGAATATGCAGTAATTCTTTTATTCATAGTTCTCTGTATTTTCTTGTTTATCTACAATGATTATATATTTCCAGGGTAATAAATGAAATATTTTAACTACAAAGACTACGTAGATACAAGGAAAATATTTGTGTTACAATAGAAAGTGAGAATATAATCCACCTGGCACGTACGCCAATTTCAACCTTGTGCACACAGAGCACGTGGAGTAGGGTTGGAGGGCAGCATGACAAAATGAGCATGGTTGAGTTGTATGATGCCACTCCCTCCTTAGAAGGGGAGGGTGTCCTGCCCTGTACCCTGAACTTTAAGAGGTTCTGGGCCAGTTCCCTACCAGCTGACGGGACGAGGTCATGAGGACCGCAGGATATAAGCCCACCTGGAGTTCACGGACCCTGTCTGACCCCAGGATTCTCTGCCAAGATGACTCAAGTCCATTTCCTCTATGGCCTGCTTTGCTTGAAGCATGACCACTCAGAGGCTCAAAGGATGGCCCTGGGGTGACCGTTGATGTGTGTGAGAGGAGCAGAGCTTGTGTGTACGTAAAATCCTCACAATGTAAGATGCAGCCTGAGAAGCGTGGTCCACAGAAGCCAAGGAGCCCAGCACGTCTACATTGGAGCCCAGCCTTCCAGGGAGCGATGGAGGCATACTTGTCAATGGAGGAGGAGTGATGGTGTCTTATCCAACGGTTTGGTGAGACAGTCATATGGCACATGGGTGTCCATACTACTCTCGCTCCAGACCTACAATGTCAGCAGTGGGCTTGGGTGGTGAGGTGATCAATTTTGTTGCTGCTGTTGGTGATGTTTTCTTTTCTTTACTACTATTACAAGTGACCTTTTTCATTACAAAAGTTAGAAGTAGGGAAATATTGGGCAAATGACACAGTTCCCTTAGAATGAGGATTGTAGCTATCCACCTGTGGCCTTCTTCACACGCCAGTTCTCCATTAGCTCCCAGCTTGGGCACCCCTGCCTGTCCGCCTCCTGGCCCGGTGTTAGCCTCTGTCCCCTCCCCCATCACCGCTGTGTTGACTCTCTCGGATCATGAGGCCTTTACTGGCTCAGGGTTCCCTTACCCAGTTCCATAAGTGTTATTCCACCCCACATCCTGAATGCCTGCCGTTCCTAAAATCCTTTGGCTGCTTGTCTCAAGGGTCTTGGGACTTTTCCAGCAAGACCTGCACTTACGTCCTGGGTAGATGCTCTCTGTTGACCAGTTGGCTTGTGGGTGTAAGCAGCCCACCTCTGCTGCCCTTTCTCTCGAGCTGAGCCTCCAGGTGTGAGCAGGGCTCAGCTCTGAGTCCCCCTAATTTGCTGCCTCCCTTCAGTGCAGTCCCTGTTTGTTCCCGTGTGTGTCCGTGTGTGCACACAGGAAGAAATGAGATGCTGTCACTGGTTTTTAATAGTATGACTGGCTTTCTCAGGCTGACAGCAGCACCAAGGCAGCCGCTCTTCAGGGACAGTGACTGTGATGGATGGGACCCCAGTGACACTGGACGGAGCGACGAGTGCAGTGGCTTACACAGCACCGTGCTCCCAGTCTGTGCAGAGACGCCAGGACCCGAGGGCTCAGGGATCACCTGGTGACGTGGACCGGCAAGCACAGGCATAAAATAGTAGCTGCTCGATAAATGCTGGATGAATTCAGTTTGCGCTCTGGGCTCATGAGGAAAGGAAGCCAGCTTAATGTTAAAATGCTGCAAGAACAGCCTGACCCATTTATAGTCTGCATGCAGACACGGATGCTCCCTCCTCCCGCCTTGGGACACAGTAATCCTTACTCAGGTTTTAACCTGGAGAGAATTCAAGGATGCATAAACTTGGATGAGAAAAAATTACTGAAATGCAGCCTATCCTCTAATTCTGAAGGTAGGCAACAAACCACAGTGGCATTAACAGTAGTCAGAGAAATCAAGAGATGCTTTGAGATGTCTGCAACACCTATAATGTGACGCAAAATACCAGCAATTCTCGGCATCCTTCTGCAAAGAGTGTTTATGACCCCAGCACTAAACTAGTTCACTAATGTGTTAAGGAAGCACGTGTCACAAATTTACTATATTGTCTATACTATCAATACGTTTTTTTCAATATTTGGTTTCATTTAATGGATTAAAAAATCATTCTGAGAAGGCGGTCCAGAGGCCACGCCAAATGCCGAAGCTGTGCATAGCAGAGAAAATGTCAAAGGCCGCGCCCTATGGTGCCATGAGCTTAATGCCCCATTAGTCAGTAACTTCAGGTTGTAAACTAGGAAAAATAGACATTTTCTAAGGGAACTAGTCCTCATGTCATCCCTCCCAGCTTCCGAAATTTAAGTGGCAACTTTAACTTTGTTCCAGCACTCGGTGCCAGGAATGCAAGATGAAAGAAGGCCATGGAACGAAGCCAACCACAATCCAGCCTCTGAGCCAGGAGTAGGAAGAGACAAAGCTGGAAAATCAGCAAATGCTTTGTTATTATGGTAACTTTGGCTGGCGTAAGTAAACGCAGGGTTTCAAATGCTCAGGGTCACACAGAAGCAAAGATCTGGGGCCTATTGGTTTGAGAGGCAGGGATACGGGGAGAAACCGCCAGGATCATAATTCTGGCTGGCACCGTGGGGTAATGACCCAGAACTGGTTTGTTTTGACAGCTAAAACCCAAGGCAGATAACTGAGATGCTGCACAGTGAAAACGAAGCTGGCTCTCTCAGACAAGCCCGAAACCAAAGGCACCAGTCCCCTGAGGAGACTGCTTTCTCTTTTTCTCCCACATGGGTAGTATTAAGCACATTAAGTTTACCAAAGTGGCAGCCTGAAATATAGGTTGGCCAATCGAGGGAAAAGACGAGTCTGCTGGGTTACTGTGAAGGCCAGCACACGTTTCGTCGGCAAACTGGCCAAACGCCCACCTAGGAGAGAGCTTGTGCTCGGGGTCCCTCCAAGTCGGAAATCCAGTTTTCCCAAGAGAAAATGCTTGCAATTCCTCTTTCTCCATTTGAGATAGAGGCTGTGATGCCCACGTGCCCAGCCCCTTTTTGAGGAATGAACATAACCCCTAACTTGGCATTTTAAGGATATCAATGGATACTTCAAACCATAAAACAAAATCCAAAGGAAAACAGACAGGATATGACCTCATCTCAAATATCAAGCCCCAGAGCAAATCCAGCTCATCCTCCCCCAGGAACACTCCAAGTTCAGGAGCAGCCCCTAGGAGTAAGTCCAATACAAAGTTTGATGGGGTTTAGGGAAACCCTTATAAAGAAGTGAACATTTCTGGTTATGACAGGGTGGCCCATAGTAGAGTGACGTGCACCTCTCTTTGAGAACAACTCTAAAAGCTGGATGGAAAAGAAATCTGCTTAAACACGTTGGAAACCAATCCAGACAGCCAGGACTTAGGGTTGCCAGGTCACGGAGGGAAGGGAAAAGGCCTGGAGCGAGCCCTCCATT
Organism: Equus asinus; assembly: GCF_041296235.1. NCBI lineage: Eukaryota > Metazoa > Chordata > Mammalia > Perissodactyla > Equidae > Equus > Equus asinus. The sequence goes on along the minus strand of NC_091791.1, from coordinate 4,548,929 downwards.
CACTGATGCTTTTATTCCACTGGGGCATTTGTGAATATAGAGCACAGGAAAGAGCACTGAGAGGGAGAGTGGTAGCCTGGAAAAGTCTCCACGGGCTGAGAAGACAACAGCTGGAATGAGCGCAGTCAGAAATGAGGGGCCTAGAGTCTAGTATAAGGAGAACCCCAGAGAAGGAAACCTGATATTCCGCACCCAATGCCCCCCAGGGCGTTTGTCAGGGCTGAGCAATGAGTGCAGACCCAGGGCAAAGGAGGAGGGACCCAGAGGAAAGCAGCTTCCAAGAGCCTTAAAAGCTAAGCAGGCGTTTTGGCAGGCCCACAGTGCTGGAGAGACCAAAGTGCAAGTTCAGAGCCCGCTGAGGAGGAGGGGCCTGGGAGGTACTGCAGGTTCCTGAAGGACTACAGCCCAGGAGTAAGGGCAAACCATGAGCAGGTCACCCCTTCCACAGCTGGACAGCCAGCCTACACAGGGTCAAGGTCATCTTCCCATATGCCACCCCCCTCAAGGAGAAAATAACATCATCCAGTGCCTTTACTACTTTTATATGAAGTTTTGGCATTCAAGTAAAAACGTTATCAGACAAGACAGACAATATGAATAAATTATCAAAAATCAAGAGGAAAAATGATAAGGAATAGGCTCACAGGTGATCTAGGTATTGGAGTAATCAGACATGAACTTGAATTATAATGAACATGTTTAAGAAAATAAATGAAAAATAGAGAATTGCATCAAAGAGCTGGAATCTATAAGAAAGAATCAAAGTGAAAATATAATAAAGAACTTAAGATTCATTCAACTAATTTAAGTGAAGATTAGACACAGTGGAAGAGAGGATAAATGAACTGATAGGGCAATATGAAATATTCAAACTAGGCACAGAGGGAAAACAATGGAGAACATAGTCAAGAGCATATGAAATACATGGGACAAGATGAAGAAGTCTAACACGGTAACTGGAAAGGTGAGGATACAAGCATCGTGTGAAGAGATGTGGGCTGAGAATTGTCCAACTCTGACAGAAGAATTTCAAGATGTTCTAGAAACCCCCCAAAAGGATAAATGCATAAACCACTTCATATTAAAACTGAAAATCAAAAACAAAATAAAGTCTGAAAAATAGAAGCAGCCAGTGGCTGACCCCATGGCCTAGTGGTTAAGCTCACACGCTCTGCTTTGGCGGCCTGGGTTCGCTGGTTCGGATCCTGGGTGTGGACCTACACACTGCTCATCAGGCCATGCTGTGGAAGCACCCCACATAGAAGAACTAGAATGACCTACAACTAGGATATACAACCATGCACTGGGGCTTTGGGGAGAAAAAAAAAAGAGGAAGATTGGCAACAGATGTTAGCTCAGGGCCAATATTCTTCAACAAGACAAAAACAAAATAGAAGCAGCCAAAGATAAACAAGGGAAAAACAATAAGATGGACAGCTATCTTTTTAAAAGAAATGAAGGAAGAAAAAAGACAATGGAAAGGAATCTTTAAAATGCTAGAAGAAAATAATAGCTAATTTAAGAATTTATGATCACTAAAATAGACTTTGAAAATGAAGAACACATGAAGTCTGGAAAATCAGAGTTCATTTCCAGCAGACCCACGCTAAAAGTAATATTAAAGCAAATTATTTAGGCAAAAGGAAAACGGTGATAAGTAGATTCACAGTAATTCAGAAAGAAACAGAGATCATCAGAAAGGGCAAAAGTGGGGGTAAATCTGAAGGAACAGTGATGGTTTAAAATCACAATAATAATGTTTTGAGGGGTTTTGAGTATACATAAAATTAAAATACGAAACAATAGTAGCATAAAAAAGAGGAAAGAAGGGATATAAGTGTACTTAAAGTGTTATAGGCCCTTGCGTTGCTGGAGAAATAGCAAAAGAGCTAATTTGAGGTTGACTCTACGTCAAGAATGCACAAGTCAGCCAAAACTGCCAACAATCTCTAGAGTAATCATTAAAAGAAAAACAGAAGAACCTGTAACTAACAAGCTGATAGAGGGCGAAAATTAAAAAATAAGTAATATTTCATTAAGTTAATTGACATCAGGATAGGGAAAAAATAGAGGAAATAAATAAAAACAAAAGAATAAGAGGTCAAATATAATCCCTACATACCAAAGTTTACATTAAATGTAAATGGAGTAAATATACAAATTAAAAGACTAATATATTTTAAATGAATTTTTAAAAGCTTAACCAGAATGCTGCTTATATGTATACCAGATGCTACTTGTTTTATTTATAAGAACATGATCTAGTTGAGAGGGAAAGAATGAAAAGAAAAATCCCATGCAAACACCAGCCCAAATAAGACTCCTATACCTGTTTTAACTTCAGAAAAAGTAGACTTTTCAACACAACATATCAATAGAAATAAAGAGAGCTATTTCATGATGATTAAAGTGAGAGTTCAACAGTAAGACAAAACAATTCTAAATCTGTTCTACCTAATAAAATAGCCTCAAAATACATCAAGCAAACCAGACAGAAGTAAAAATAAAACCACAGAAACCTCCAAATTTAGGTAGAGATTTTAACACACTTCTCTCAGTGGAAGATAGAATAAACAGAAAAAGTAAAATCAGTAAGTTTATGGAGAATTTAAAAGCCACAATTAACAAATTTGGCATATTTGACGTATAAAGAACACCACACCCAACAAGTGCTGAATACATATTCTTTACAAAGGCACACAAAACATTTCTTAAAACGGAATATATGTTGGATCATAAAGCAAGTCTCAACAAATTTTAAACAATTGAAGTTATATAGACGACATCCCATGATCAGTGTAGAATTGAGTTAGAAATCAATAACAAGATAACCAGAAATTACTTCCTAACTGCTTGGAAATTAAGCAATGCAATTTTAAGTAATATACAATCAAAGAAGAAATCATAATGAAAATTAGAAACATTTTGGACTGATAATAATGAAAACAAGATATAACAAAATTTACAAATAAAGCAGTGCCTGGAAAGACTATTGTAGCCTTAAATGCATGTATTGAAAAATGAAAAGGCACAAAAATTATGATCTAAATGAAAGGCACTTAAATATTGTAGTCTCTGGACCCCTTTGCAGTCTTAAGAATTATTGCAGATCCTGAAGAACTTTTGTTTATGTGCATAATATCCATTGTTATTTACCATATTCTAAATTGGAATTGAGACATTTTAAAAATATTTAATTCATTTTAAAATAACAATAATAAACCCATGACTGTTAACATAGTAACATCATTTTAGGAAAAAATATATATTTTCTAAAACAAAATAGTTAGTGAAAATGTTGCATCATTTTGCATCTTGGAAAATTTCTTCAATGTCTGGCACAATGGAACACAGCTGGACACTCATCTTTGCAGCTGTACTCAATCTGTTGTGATATTTTGTTTTGGTTGAAGTATATAAAGAAAATTCAGCTTCACACAGATATGTAGTTGGAAAAAGGAGAAATATTTTAATAGCCTTGTCAGATAATTGTGCATAGTCTTCTTTGATACTACACCAAAATTTGGCAGGTGTCTTCTCTGAAAGGTTAATTGCTATGTGAAATCTGAACGCATGTGACTGCATTTTCTCTGTCCTGACACATTACAATCCATTGGTCTAGCTCACACATCGGATGGATCTTTCACTCATTCGTGACTTCAGAACTGTGCAATGTTTGTTTGGAAAATATTGGTGTTCCGAGTTATGAAGACTTCCAAATATTGATACATGTCTTTACGCAATATTTTTTAATTATATTCATTAATATCTCTGCCTATCTCATCATAAAAGTCTTACAATACTGGGAAGCTATCAAGTTCACAGTTAGTGGGACCAACCTTCCCAGTTTTCCTGGGACCATTCAGATTTTAGCACTGAAATATCTACAGCCCAGGAGAGCCCCCAGTCCTGGGCAAACCAGCACGGTGCATCAATGGTTGGTGGATCCAAGTCTTCCAAAATTTTCCATTTTGCTTAAACCTTGAATTTTTTTATTGGCAATAAATACTCTCTGTTATTTTGCTTGAAATGACAGGCTCATTTGATTCTTCTTTTGAAAAACTGTCTGCTAAATACCCAATTTGGAATAAGCATAACTTGTCTGTCAGTTATTTTTTCAAGTAAAAATCACAATCTATGAAAAAAAAATGGCTCGTTCACTTTGTACCTCAAACAATCACAGAAGTGCTTTTCTTTGAGTCAGTCATTGGACTTCTGTATTCAGCAGAAATGCTTTAGGCATACTTCACATTTTGCCATGCACAATATTAAAAGCAAAATAAAATTAATATTTTTTACCATTCATCAAATATGTTTTTCAGTGAAACTAGGATTTTGTTTGCAAGTACATGACATTAAAGAACATAGTATCTACTAATACAGTTTGGTGCCGCTATGCTAATTCAAGGCAGGGCACCAACGATTTTATTCACCACTAGTTCTACAACATCAGTACAAATGACAACACAGTAGAAAAGGTAATAAATATTGTATAATGTTGTCAGTATTATTATGAAAATATTTTTGACCTTCTGGTTCCCCTAAATTCCTTAGTATCCCCAGGGTTCAAAGAAGGCTCTTTGAGAACTGATGACCTGAGTACCCACGTCAAGACTCCAAAAAGTAAATTGAGCCCAAAGGAATGAAAAATATAACAGACTTTAAGAATTCAACAGATGGATTTAATAGCAAATTAGAAATAGCAGAAGAAAGAAGAGTCAAGGTAAAAGCGGAAACCAGCAAAATATCAAGTAAATTTAGCAGAAAATGAAAGCAGCCTGCAGTTGACTTTTTGAAAAGTCTAACAAAATATAGAAGTGGATCTAAAGATAGTGGTCAAGGAAAAGGGAAGCACCACACTGATGCCAAAAAGAAAAAAAAAAAAGGACATCAGCATAGATATTTTATAGATATTTCAGACACTAAGAAGATAGTTTAAAAGATGGTATTTTGAGAGGCCAGCCCCACTCAGTAGTGGCTAAGCTCGGCGTGCTCCACTTCAGCAGCCTGGGTTCACGGGTTCAGATCCTGGGCACAGACATACACTGCTCATCAATCATGTTGTGGCAGCAGCTCCCATATAAAGTGGAGGAAGATTGGCACAGATGTTAGTTCAGGGCTAATCTTCCTCAGGAAAAAAAAAAGGTGGTATTTTGAACAACTTCATGTCAATACATTTGGAGAATTTAGGTGGAATGGGCAAATTCATTGAAAGATACAAAACTGACTCAGGAAGAAATAGAAAATCTGAAAAGTTCAACGTATATTAAAGGAATTAAATCTGTAGTTCAAAGGTATCCATAGGGAAAACTCAATGTCCAAATGACCTCCCTGATGAATTCTTCTAAACATCTAAGAGAGAAATGACACCAATCTTGCACAAACTTTTTCAAAGACTAGGAAAGAGAAGCCACTCCCTTAATTTGTTTTTTGAAGCCAATATAATCTTGACATCAAAATTCATTAAGGATACTATGAAAAAGAAAAATTACAGGCCTATCTCTTTCATTAATGTAGATGCAAATATATCAAATAAAATATCAACAAACCAAATCTGATGCTAAAGAAAACGGCAAATTCATTACATCTCCATGGGGTTTATTTTAGGAATGCAGTATTGGTACAACATTTGAGAATCAGTCAGTTTAGGGGCCAGATTGGGTGGTGTAGTGGTTAAATTCATATGCTCTGCTTTGGTAGCCCAGGGTTTGCAAGTTCAGATCCTGGGTGCAATCCTGAGTGCAGACCTATTCACCACTCGTCAAGCCATGCTGAGACAGCATCCCACAAACAAAATAGAGGAAAATTGGCATAAATGTTAGCTCAGCAACACTCATCCTCAAGCAAAAGAGAGGAAGATTGGCAACAGACAGTAGCTCAGGACCAATCCTCCTCACCAAAAAAAATCAGTCAGAGTAATCGACTACACTGTTAAAATAAAGGAAAAACTCTGAAATCATTATAGCAGATGCAGAAAATGAATTCAATAAATTAAGCATTTATTCATGATTTTAAAAATTAACAAAGTAGAACTAGAAGGGAGCTTGCTTAACTTGATAAAAGACACACACACACACACTCCAGCAAAGATGATAATTACTAATGAAATATTGAAGCTTCCCCCTGAAATTTTGAAGAAGATAAAGTGTTTGCTATTGTCACTATCAGTAGAATATTGTACTAGACATCCTAAGTAGTGTAATAAGGCAAGAAAAATAAAAGTATAAGTGTTGGAAAGGAAGTACCAAAACTCATTGTTTTCAGATGACATGATCATGTACATAGAAAACCTTAACAGGTAAATTATTAGGTTTAATAAGTGAATTTCTAGTCTCTGAAATCAAAGTGAATGTACAAAAATCAAAATTGCATTTCTATACACTAGAAATAAACAGCTAGAAAATGACTTTTTTATGTGACACCAGTCATAACAACATCAAAAATCACATACCTGGGAATAAATCTGCTGGAAGTACAAACTCTGCACAGAAAACAGCAAATGGCTGAGAGAAATTACAGAAACATACACCGTGAACGGAAACACATACCTTGAGCATCGGTTAGCAGACTCGCTAGTGTAATTATGTCCATTCCATAGAGAGTCAACAAAAGCCTAGTCTTAAAACCCAAGAGGTTTTTGTGTGTGAAGTTGACTGGTTTTAAAATTGATGTGGAAATGCAAATGACACTCTTAAAGGTGAAAATTTAATAGGTTTTAATAAAATAAAGGTGTATTACCTGACTCAATAACTAAAACACATAATGCAAGGGTAGAATAAAGAATCCAGAACCATAAACATGTACACTGGTGTGATGTATGTGTGTTTATGTAATTTATGGCATTATTGTAAAATGCTACTTAAAACCAGAACGAGATATCACCACATACCTACCAGAATGACTAAAATGAAACACAGTGACAACATCAAATGCTGACGAGGGTCAAAGAAACTGATCTCTCCAATATTGCTGCTGGGACTGTAAGATGGTATGGCCCTTCCAGAAAACAGTTTATGAGTTTCTTTTAAAGTTTTTAAAACATGCAACTACCATACAACCCAGCCATTGCACTCCTGGGCATTATCCTGAAGAAATGAAATCACATTCCCACAAAATCTAGTACGTGAATGTTCATAGCCAAAAAGTGGAAACCGCCCAGATGTCTTCCAACAGGTGAATGGTGAAACAAACTGTGGTATGTCCATATCACGGAATACTACTCAGGGATAAAAAGGAATGAACTATTGTCACACACAGCTTGGATGAATCTCAAAGGAATTATGCTGAGTGAAAAAGACCCAATCCCAAAAGGTTACATACTGCATGTTTCCATTTACACAACATTTTTGAAATGACAAAATTATAGAATGGAAAACAGATTAGTGGTTACTAAGGGATTAGGCATGAGGTAGAAGGAGGAGGATATGGCTATCAAAGGACAACATGAGGGATCCTTGGGGTGATGGAAACAGTCTGTATCTTGACTGTCTCAACATCAATATCCTGGTTGTGATACTGTTCTGTGCAATGCAGGATGCTACCATTAGGGGGAACTGGGTAAAGGTACACAGAATCTCAAGAATGATTTCTTATAACTGCATGTGAATCTACAGTTACCTCAAAATAAAAAAGTTTAGTTTAAAATAAAAGTATGAGCACCAAAACAAACAAACAAAAAAGTCAAAGAGGTGATGAGCATTTCAGTAAAAAGTTTCAACAAATGCCTAACAAGCGTATTAAATAGTGTTCAACAGCCACCAGATGGAAGGGGAAAAATTTGACAATGCTAAGTGTTAAGATGTGGAGCAACCAGAACTCTTACCCGCTGCTGATTAAGAGTATGAACTGATGCAGCCACTTGGAAATCTGATTGACAGTCTCTAATAAACCTGATCATTCACATAGTCTATGACCCAACAATTCTACCCCTAGATAAACCCAATAGAAATGCATCCATATGTTCACCAAAGGCCATGTACAAACATACTCTCAGCAGTGCTATTTGTAATAGCCAAAAACTTGGGAGAAACCCACAGATATCCATCAAAAGTAGGACACATAATTATATTGTGATACTTCCATGCAGTAGAATATTATACAGCAGTGAAAAAGAACGTATTATTGCTACATACAATATTATGGTTGAATCTTGCAGAAATATTATTCAGCTAAAGAAGCCAGATGCAGCAGACAAAAGATAGACAACATATAATTTCATACACATAAGATTTTAAAACAGGTAAAATTAAACTATGGCGATAGATGTCAGAGTGGTGGTTATCTTTAGTGGATAACTACTTTAGTGGAGTAGTGACTGGAAGGGAACATGAGGAAGGTTTCTGTGGTCTGGCAGCATTCTATATCTTGACAAGGAAAAACACAGTAAAAGTAAATCTTGTAGACACCAGGATGGTGGAGTTACAGTAGGGACCTCAGAAAATTCGTCCACCTGCTCAGGCTGAAAGGAGAGAGGTGATGAAAACCATGAGAAGCAGGAGAAATTCACGCTGAAAAGTGAACAGTGACAGAGTCCCTGATGCATGCACAAGAACCAGAAGCACTGAAACCACAGGACAGGCTCATCCTCCTTAAAGCTCTGGAGGGGAACAAGGTGCTGCTTGCATGTGATTATTTAGTCCTGAGAAGAGAAGGCCAGTGGTTCCGTAATAATAGAGCCGCGGTGTAAGTGAGTACATATATGGAAGATGATTACAGCGTATTATTAGATCTATTAGAGGGGGAGACATCTCTTGGGGATAGAATAAAGCTAAGAGGTGCAGCTTTCTGAGTTGTTGCTGAAACATGACTTGTCTCCAGTTTTGTAAGACAAAAAAGCCCACATAATTTCACCTAAATCATAGTGAACATGGTTTTTCTTCCTGTGGATGGAGAGCTCACAAGTCAGTGCTCCTTATATGCAACGTATGCTTCACCTGCACAGCCAGACACCCTGGTTTGTGAGTGATTTACCACCTCTCCCAGCATCTTTATAATTATTAATGTCCCTCTCCAATAGACAATTTAAGAGGGTGTGTAATCGACAATGCCATCGTTTGATTTTTTATGACAATTAAAGATTCTGCAGAAATTAGTTTTCCAACGTCTTACTGCCTTGACCCTCAAAACTGTCCTGTCTTCCTGAGGACAGTCTCAGTGCTCCACAAATATGTGAGCAAATTGGAGTACAGGTGGAGCGTGTTAGAGCTGTGCTCACACTCACTTGCACACGCACTGTGTGTGCCCACACGGTACTGACGGCAGCCAAGGTGGGACTGGGCTGCTGCATTTGAGCAGAGTGGAATTCTCCCCCTCGGCCCGGATTTGGGTTGGGGGAACCCCACTTTCTTTTTTCGTCATTTTGTGTGAAGAGTGTTGTGTGCATGCCTGATTTCAGAGTGCCCGAGATACTGTGCAGTATAATAGAAATGAAATCCATGCCTAAAATGATTAACATCTGAAGCCAAATTTCTCCTGTTCAGCAATGAGGAGGGAATTTAGACCGTGTTCTCCAATTACTGCTGTTCAGTGCTATTTGCTGAACTTATAGGCAGAAAATATTCGTTTCAGACGCCGCCAAAAAGGCTAGTCTACCACGTTTATAACGGTGTTATTTTCCCCATGAATAAAAGATACTCAGAAAGGGAGACATTTGATAAAACCTTGAAAAGTTCTTACTCACAGCTCTCTCAAACCTATAGAAAATGAGGGATGGACTTTTCCACCAATGAGAAGCCTCCTTTTGGGGCCCCATGTCCCAGAACTGCAGAGGTGCCTGCGCAGCGAGGGGTCCCATGGGGAGGCAGAGTCCAGTCCTCAGAGACGCGATGGCGTCATGAGATGGGAGTAGCCAGTGGAACTGAAGTGGGGTTGAGCGGGTGCCATCAGCGTGTGTAAGTCTGTACTTGAACTGCCCTTTGTTCTGAGGGGTTTATTTCACCCATAATAGACCTTGTTGAGTTCAAAGCAGCCCCTTTGCTTGTGGGGTGATAGGCTAGGAGAATAGAGCTCATTAATAGTCATCCCTTTCAAATGGAAATTGTCCTGTCTTTATGGAGGGTGACTGGAGAGCCCTTCATAGAATTAACTCTGCTTTCTCTTTTCTCTCTATGACTCTTTGGGTCCTTGCTGGCTTCTGGATGGTGAGGGAGCAAGAGAGAGAAATTAAAGGGATATTCATATTACTCGTCTGCTTCAGACAGTCTTAAAATGGGTTAACCATAGATACTCAGAGACCACTCAGTCTCAAAGGGTTGGGTGCCCCCATCACTGCCCCCCGTAATAATGTAAGAAGGTGACATTCTTTTTTTTTTTAAGATTTTATTTCTTTTTCCTTTTTCTCCCCAAAGCCCCTCAGTACATAGTTGTATATTCTTCGTTGTGGATCCTTCCAGTTGTGGCATGTGGGACGCTGCCTCAGCGTGGTTTGATGAGCAGTGCCATGTCCACGCCCAGGATTCGAACCAACGAAACACTGGGCTGCCCGCAGCGGAGCGCGCAAACTTAACCACTCGGCCACAGGGCCAGCCCCAAGGAGGTGACATTCCTGCTTGCCAACCACTTGACCATGTTGTGCAAGGGCATACACATGCGCATGCGCACATGGTAGACAATCACCGTGTCCTTTCAGCGCTGAGGAACCACCAGGCCAGACCCCTCTACGGCCTCTTAGGCTATCGCTTGGGAAACTGTATGCTCCCCGTACTGCAAATGACTGTTACAAATTGAAGCCCAGGACTGCAGGAAGTTTGAGGAAGTGGGAGCTTCCCAGCAAGGGGAGGGCCGGAGTGTGACCGCGGAGATGCGTTTTGATTTGATCCACAACAAGGTCAAACTGCCACTCTAGGAGCAGCGTCCAGGGGCTCTTTTCCGCAGCACGACCTTGCCACGATTCCAGTCTCCCCGGGATCACACAGGCCTCCTGCTCCTGCAGCTCTCTCTCCAAGGACCCTGTCCCCACAGAGAAATCCCGCTGGGAGGAGGGCTGCAGGCCCCAGGCTAGTAAAAGAGAAGGACATCAGACACTGCTAAACCGCTGGAGCTGTGAGGGGATGATGGGCTCGCCAGAGAAGCATAATGGGGGCCGCCGAGAAATTTCACGGACAGGGAAACGACATTTAATGCCTGAAGGGAAAAACCTGTGGCAAGCTCAGGGATCTATTGCTGTGGCGGCAGGACTTGGCAGGGCCCCGGCCCTTCTCAATATGGGATATGTGTTAATGGATCCAAAATATTGAAAGCAAATATTGACTCCGACTCCTAAAAAGCCTTTAATTATTTATTTTGAATAATTTGATACTCAAGTAAATTAATGCTAAAGCATTTCTCTGTTTGTGCCAAATCAGTGCCTCTCAGTGGGAACTCAGTCCATCTTCGCAGGCAAGCGCTCACTCTCAGTAGGCAGTCCATTTCTGCAGAGTGCCATTAAGTTAATTTCAAAAAGAACCAGTAAAGGTATATGGAGCAGGCAGTAATAGCATGGAAAATATCCAAAATTACTAGACCCAGCAACAGAACTTGGATGCCATTTTCATGCACTAATAACTTGTACTCTACGTATTGAAGGTAACTATACACTGACTACTTTCTGTGCTAAAGCGGTCGGGTAATTAAAAATACGCCGTTAGTTGTCTGCCTTTCAACATTTGGGAGCAAGATGCCTTTTTTTCTTTTCCTTGGTAAATGCACTTTGCAGACTGTTATCCAAAACGACGCTGAAGTCCCATGTCACAAAGATGATTTCAATGTCCTTGGTTTTTTTCGGGAGTATAAGGTGCGTTTGCCCGCCGGGCCAGCAGGTGCACCGGGGACGCTCTGGGGAGGCTCCTGGGAAATGAGTTTCATTTTAGATGAATTATGATGTTAGGAATTTGTTCATAGGGACCATTCTGGATGAACTATGTGAAATTAAACATCTGACAACAGACGGACCCCACCAAAATACATCATATGCTTTTGTTTAGGGGGGAAATTAAAAAAACATGGGCAGGAAAAAACTGTCAAACAACATTTTTAACTTCTAAGACCAGGTAAAAAGAAGACAAAGTATTTGAAGTCTCTATGAACCTCGTATGTCAGAGCATTTCCTGCTGCTTCGTGGATTTCCAGGAGGAATTATCTCTTTTCACTTCTATTTCATCCCCAACAGCCACTGTTTAGGCTGTTTTCATAAGCTACCCATTTCTATAAGTCCCTGTAGAAAAGAGATCAATTTAACCAAGAAAGGTTAAAAAAAAGCAATCTTTTTACTATTCATGAAGGATATCAATATTACAGCAACCAGACTCGACCAGAGCTATTGTTCCTCCCCAACTCCTGAGGAAGGTATAATTTTAGCAGTAAAAAGCCATTTAACTATTAATTGGGTCTAAGCTATAACCACACAGTTAGTCAAGTAATCGCTGCAAAGGACAGCAGCTTTGATCTTCAGAATGAAGAGACGTGAACATGACAAAGGAGCAGAGCTCCATTTTGGATTTTCCACACAACCTGGATTTACCTTCATTAGAAGATGCCAGTTAGTCCTCTAAGTATCAAGTTAAGATAAGGTGGCACTGGGGAGAACCCCGGCTTCCAGACTCGCAAAGTGCGACCGTCTGCGCTGGCTCTGTTTGAGGCACTCTCTAAAATTGTCAGGTAGATTTGGTAATTCTCTGGGTAATTTACCCAAGAGAATTCAGTTGCCTCTTGAGGGTTTCACAATCCCTGGAGAGGATATATCTTGGCATTTTAAAGGAAGCAGCATAGAGACCTTGAAACCAAGGAGTGGCAGATTCAAAGGCGGGTTCCTTGCCCCACCTGCATCTCCCAGACACAAATTGGCCTTCATATCTCTACTTCTGACGTCTCGCCACGTTGGCTTTTCTCTTAGTCAGGGCCGTGTCGCTTCCTTCCGGTCCACTACAAAGCAGCCTTCCACCCACCCAGAGCCAGAAGCGCAACAGACGCACACCACGTGATATTTTAGACCACAGCAGGAGGGCATTTTCTAACGTTCCTTCTGGATCTTCTGTCTTCTGGGTCTCCCCGATGAATCAGGCTCCATAATAACATCACACATACAGATCACGGCCTGTGGTTTGGATCGTGCCTGGGCTGCAGTCCTGGGTTTGCTCTCTGCAGCTTCCTGGGAAGCCACCATAACTATCGCTGCCACATCGATGAGGAGACGTGAGATGACTTCCTCAGGTCACAGAGCCGGAGGGACTCAGGAGCATGGCCCCAGCTCAGACCTGGATGCCAGCTGAAGGTTCATCCAGAGCCTGTCCAAACTTTACAGACACCAACCCAGGCAGCCACAGAGCTAGAGAAGATGTGAAAGAGGAAGAGGCAGTGTCAGAGGGTGGAGGAAGGGTCCCCGCCCCTCACTCCCCTGGTGGCAGAGATGGGCGGCCATGTCTACAATTTGAGTTCAAAGGCATTGACATGTCCCCTTGTCAAAATCTCTTCTTCACTTGTGGCCTGACACCGAGCAAGAAATTCCTACCTCTCCGCTGCCTCCTTTAGGCTGAAGTAGCTTGTCTGAAAAGCTCCAAGAAGTGTTGCGTGGGAGGGGAAGCCCATTAACTCAGGATCCTCCATTAGCCCACATTTCCAAATCTGCACTCAGCAGGACCCAAAAGGAATGCCATTTAGTACTGGAACATCTGGATCAGAGAGGAGGAAAGGAGCGAGAAGCCGGGGTAGTCATGATGAGAAATAGGGCAGAGGGAACCTTCCTTAGGGATCAGGAAGCCCCTGGCAGGTGCATAGCGCCTGGACTGGATGGAAGATGAAGGACAGAGAGGAAGATGGACAAAAGGAGACGTGTGAAGAGATGCCAGAGGCTGGTAGCACCGAGGGGGTTCCTTCCCCAGTTGTTCCTAGGGCGCATCATGGACGAGTCAAGACAACAGAAGCTATCTTGGCTCAGCGTGCTCTGCAGGGGCTGCCAGCATGGTACACGGTTGGACTCAGTAGGGAGCTTGCAAGACCATCTCTCCTGCCCTGGAACATGGCACCACTGTCAGAAACCAGACCCAGATGCCACCTGGGTCATGAAATAAACTACTTGGGTATGTCTCCTTCTCACTCCCTGCGGCAAAGGACACCATCACAACTAGACAAAGAAAGATAGAGAAAAATCTTTTGTAAAACCCTAAGGTCTTATTCCACTGAGGGTTACTCCCAAGATGCTCCTGAAGGACATTTGCTGAGAACCTTTCCAGCAGCCATAGTGCAAGCCAATTTACCAGATGTTGAGATTTGCGGTGAGAAAGCAAACCCTCCGCTTTCCCAGGCATCTCAGCCACAAGATGCAGGCACATGCCATCTTCCAGTGGGCAGCAGGACTAGACTTCAGTCTGAGTTGCTGGCTTTCAGCAGGATCCATCCTGAGATTCTGGGTAAAACTTGCAAAATGTTTCCTGCAGACTAATTGAGGGCCTCTGGATCCAACCCAAACTCGGAGGCCAGGAATCCTTTTGCAAATAAAATGAGGTTCTGAGACACACTGCACATGTCTAACGTGTGAACTCAGCCTGGAAACTAAAGCCGAATCATGCAGATTCCTACCCAGTGGAACTTCAAGAAATGTGCCAGGGTTCATGACATATGAGAGCTTGCAACTTCATTTTCTATAATACATTTTACACAAACTGTACCCCGACTTGCTTTGCAGAGTTAAATAATATAGTTACACGCCCTGTGAGAATTCACCCACAGAGTTAACATACGAGAATGTTCTGGTCCCATAATATGTGAAGTCAATCCTTGGTTTCTTATAGGATTCATCACACACACAAGCACGTGTGAGCGCATACAGTGGGAAGGGTAGATTTTCTTTTATGCAATAGTTCTACTGCATAAGGACATATTGTGGACTATATTTTATCTAAAACAACAGTTTTCAAACATTTTGACCTGCTTTCTCAAACAGCAGCAAAAATATCTTACATGGTAGGAAAATAATTAGCATAAACAGAGGTAGAGAATACCTTGCTGAAAATGTACAGAGTGGATTTTTGGCTAAAAGATGGAGAGATTAAGATTAGAAGCAGCACCTCCTCTCCCCCCCCGTAGGGATGCCCTATAGGCAGTAGAGAGAATGTAGTAAGTACAACTAAAATTGGATTTAATCATTGCTACTAATAAAGGGCCAAGGCTACATGGCAATTTACTGTGCTGTCGGCAAAATGAATTGCTTAAGGCACATTAGCAGCATATTAGACAACACATACGCAGTAAGTAAATTATGATTAAAATAACTATAGAGTAAATACTGAACATGCTCCATCGCAGTAACTCTTTTCAAAAATCCTTTAAAGCTACCTCCCCCAGTGAATCTGTTTATCGTCTTCTACAATTTTTATCCAATTCAATAAGCGTATTTCTTACTCGATAAAATGTTTTTGATTGGTCTTTTTATTTTTTTCAATTGGTAAATGAAAGAATGATGTCATATGACAGCATTAAATACTATTAAACAGACCATAACTAACATTCGCTGTATAAATTATACATCAGCTGACACTTTTATGCACTCTGTAAAGAATTGCTCCATGGGTTATGCAATCTTTTCCGAAACAAGTTCCGCAGAATAATGTGACTGGTTATGTTTCACGGCTACAAATTGGTAACTGAATTAGTATTCATTTACTAAGTTTTCACAGGGCACCCTTCTCATTCAAATACTTGTAGATTATAATTTATTTTTATCTGAGGCATAATTTTTCATGTGGCATTTTTGCCAAAATCAATATAACAGGAGCCAAGCCCCGTTCAGTCCCCATTCATCCCCTCCTCTTCTTGGCTGCCTACCTACATGTGTCTTTCCTAGCTGAGAAGGTAAACAAATGAGTCTGCTTCATGATCATAATCTTTGCCAAAATGCTGAACCGAATATTATTCTTTACCAGTCCAACCCACCCCGCTTAGGACTCTATTCACACACTTTGTAAAATGGCTTTTGCATTCTTAAACAAGGAGTGCAGGCTATTGCTATATGGCAGAAAGCCTGCATATTTCACTTCTGATTCACAAGGAAAGCCCACGCCAAAAGTGACAATGACAACCCCGGGTTTCGAGATTGCCCAGATTAGCATAGAGAATGTGCAGAGGCTTGGGAAACACCCCTCTGGATGTCACGGGTCATGTGGGGTTCCCCTGTGGCATGCGGACACTTGGACTCCATTCCAAACAGGCAGACAAAATATTCCCCTACTGTCTCAGGCACTGTGCAAAGAGAGTGAGGTCCAACAGGAAAGATGCTGCTGTATTAATGTGATAGCAAAGTCTAGAACCCCCAATTTGCTGCTCTGCATTATTATAACAAATGTTTACAGATGAAACATGCTGTCACGGACACCCGAAAACACGGATCTTCTGTAAATTTAAATTTTCTGGATAATCCTGATACAGTTACAGGAACTTTGGATTCTAATCATCTATTTTAAATGGTGAAAATGCATTTGTTGCTTTAATATTCAAGGATTTTCTGTCGACTTTCTGAAATCCAGTCAACACTGTGTACACAGAGAAATATGTATGAGAAGATACAAATTTTCCTATTACATTTAAAGTGCTCCATTCATAAGAGCTCAACAAATGTTTTATTGTTATTGGCATTATTGGAGTTTTAAGTGATACATCTGTTATGGCTAAAGCTCAAATTATGGGTAACGTTGAGTCTGGTTCCACAGACTTGTGTCTATCTCTACATTATCGAGAATACACTCCAAGGACGCCTGTGCCCTTTTAGTCCATCTCTCTATACATTTCCTGCTTAGCCACACTGCTCTAGCAAATTCTGACACCAGCTAGGATTTTACTTTAACTGAGATACTTTGCATTTGCACATAGCTGAAGAAAATCCCCCTGGTTCACCTAGGAGTTACCGCAGCTCGTCAGCCCACACCCAACATGGGTATGGGAACTCTACAAATCGCATATTATCACCCATTCCAGGATTTGTGCCTAAAGTGGGGTGGATGGAGCAGTTGTGTCCCTGACAGCTGCCCACGGCAGGCACTCCATGGGGGAGCCTGACCGATGCTGGGCGCTGGGTATCAGTGTCGAGGCAGAGTACTGGGGATAGATTTGTCATGGGTGGTCAACGAGAATTCCAAAAGAGCAGAGCAGATTGTGAGTAAGAGAGCTGCCATCTCAGGGACATATGTGTGTATATCTATGTGTGTGTGTGTATACGTGTATTTAGACATGTAAATATGTATGTGTATATGTGTGGTGTATATATGTATGCATGTATGTGTATTTACACATGTAAATGTGTATTTATATGTGTATACATGTATTTACATGTGTAAATGTGCATGTGTGTATACGTGCATTTACATATGTAAATATATATGTGCATATGTGTGATGTATATATGTACGTGTGTAGGTGTACATGTATTTACATATGTAAATGTGTGTGATGTATATGTGTATTATACATGTATTTACATGTGTAAATGTGTATGTGTATATGTGTATACGTGCATTTACATATGTAAATATATGTGCATATGTGTGATGTATATGTGTGTGTGTACATGTATTTACATATGTAAATGTGTATGTGTATACGTGTGGTGTATATGTGTGTGTGTACATGTATTTACATATGTAAATGTGTGTGCATATGTGTGATGTATATGTGTGTGTACATGTATTTACATATGTAAATGTGTGTGTGCATATGTGCGATGTATATGTGTGTGTGTACATGTATTTACATGTGTAAATGTGTATGTGTGTATATGTGTACGCGTGCATTTACATATGTAAATATATATGTGCATATGTGTGATGTATATGTGTGTGTACATGTATTTACATATGTAAATGTGTGTGCATATGTGTGATGTATATGTGTATACATGTATTTACATATGTAAATGTGTACGTGCATATGTGTGATGTATATGTGTGTGTATACATGTATTTACATATGTAAATGTGTGTGCATATGTGTGATGTATATGTGTGTGTGTATACATGTATTTACATATGTAAATGTGTATGTGCATATGTGTGATGTATATGTGTGTGTATACATGTATTTACATATGTAAATGTGTGTGCATATGTGTGATGTATATGTGTGTGTGTATACATGTATTTACATATGTAAATGTGTGTGTGCATATGTGTGATGTATATGTGTATACGTGCATTTACATATGTAAATATATATGTGCATATGTGTGATGTATATATGTACGTGTGTAGGTGTACATGTATTTACATATGTAAATGTGTGTGATGTATATGTGTATTATACATGTATTTACATGTGTAAATGTGTATGTGTGTATATGTGTATGCGTGCATTTACATATGTAAATATATGTGCATATGTGTGATGTATATGTGTGTATACATGTATTTACATATGTAAATGTGTATGTGCATATGTGTGATGTATATGTGTGTGTACATGTATTTACATATGTAAATGTGTGTGCATATGTGTGATGTATATGTGTGTGTATACATGTATTTACATATGTAAATGTGTGTGTGCATATGTGTGTGTACATGTATTTACATATGTAAATGTGTGTGTGCATATGTGTGATGTATATGTGTGTATACATGTATTTACATATGTAAATGTGTGTGTGCATATGTGTGATGTATATGTGTGTGTGTACATGTATTTACATATGTAAATGTGTGTGTGCATATGTGTGATGTATATGTGTGTGTGTACATGTATTTACATATGTAAATGTGTGTGTGCATATGTGTGATGTATATGTGTGTGTACATGTATTTACATATGTAAATGTGTGTGTGCATGTGTGTGATGTATATGTGTGTATACATGTATTTACATGTGTAAATGTGTGTGTGCATATGTGTGATGTATATGTGTGTGTATACATGTATTTACATATGTAAATGTGTATGTGCATATGTGTGGTGTATATGTGTGTGTGTATACATGTATTTACATATGCAAATGTGTATGTGTATACGTGTGGTGTATATATGTGTGTGTATACATGTATTTACATATGTAAATGTGTATGTGTATACGTGTGGTGTATATGTGTGTGTGTATACATGTATTTACATATGTAAATGTGTATGTGTATACGTGTGGTGTATATGTGTGTATACATGTATTTACATATGTAAATGTG
Source organism: Equus asinus (assembly GCF_041296235.1). Lineage (NCBI taxonomy): Eukaryota > Metazoa > Chordata > Mammalia > Perissodactyla > Equidae > Equus > Equus asinus. The sequence continues at coordinate 4,529,800 of NC_091791.1, read as the reverse complement.
TATGTGTATACGTGCGGTGTATATGTGTGTGTACATGTATTTACATATGTAAATGTGTATGTGTATACGTGTGGTGTATATATGTGTGTGTATACATGTATTTACATATGTAAATGTGTATGTGCATATGTGTGATGTATATATATGTGTGTGTATACATGTATTTACATATGTAAATGTGTATGTGCATATGTGTGATGTATATGTGTGTGTATACATGTATTTACATATGTAAATGTGTATGTGCATATGTGTGATGTATATGTGTGTGTATACATGTATTTACATATGTAAATGTGTATGTGCATATGTGTGATGTATGTGTGTGTGTATACATGTATTTACATATGTAAATGTGTATGTGCATATGTGTGATGTATATATGTGTGTGTATACATGTATTTACATATGTAAATGTGTATGTGCATATGTGTGATGTATATGTGTGTGTATACATGTATTTACATATGTAAATGTGTATGTGCATATGTGTGATGTATATGTGTGTGTATACATGTATTTACATATGTAAATATATGTGCATATGTGTGATGTATATGTGTGTATACATGTATTTACATATGCAAATGTGTATGTGTATACGTGTGATGTATATGTGTGTGTATACATGTATTTACATATGTAAATGTGTATGTGTATACGTGTGGTGTATATGTGTGTGTATACATGTATTTACATATGTAAATGTGTATGTGTATACGTGTGGTGTATATGTGTGTGTATACATGTATTTACATATGTAAATGTGTATGTGTATACGTGTGGTGTATATGTGTGTATACATGTATTTACATATGTAAATGTGTATGTGTATATGTGTATACGTTCATTTACATATGTAAATGTGTATGTGCATATGTGTATACGTGCATTTACATATGTAAATGTGTATGTGTATACGTTTGGTGTATATATGTGTGTGTGTATACATGTATTTACATATGCAAATGTGTATGTGTATACGTGTGGTGTATATATGTGTGTGTGTATACATGTATTTACATATGTAAATGTGTATGTGTGTGTATACATGTATTTACATATGTAAATGTGTATGTGCATATGTGTGGTGTATATGTGTGTGTATACATGTATTTACATATGTAAATGTGTATGTGTATACGTGTGGTGTATATATGTGTGTGTGTGTGTGTATACGTACACACATCAGATAAAATCATGGCTTTTTATTCCTCCTGCCACCTCGCACACAGTTCTGTGTGGTCTGGCCTTCGCCACCTGACCTGTGGCTGAATGTGAGAGGCTGCGCTCATTCCCCCACTAGAAGTGGCCCAGAAACACCACAAAAACCACCAGGGAGGACTCTCCGAGGTTTCTGAGGCAGGATGAGGAGGTCACAAGTTGGGAAACGAGTAGTTTTATGGGCCGAATGTCTGTGTCTCGCCAAATTTTAAATGTTAAACCCTAACCCTCAGTGTGACTGTACTTGGAGATGGGGATTTTAAAGAGGTGATTAAGGTCACCTGAGGTCATAAGGGTGGCCCTGATCCACTGTGACTGGTGCCCGTATGAGACGAGGACGCCCCAGGGCTCTCTCTGTGCCATGTGAGGACACAGCGAGAAGGCCTCTGTCTGCAGCCCTCACCAGAACCCGAACATTGCTGCACCTTGACCTTGAGCTTCCAGCCTCCAGAACTGTGAGAAATAAATCTCTGTCGTTTGAGCCACGCAGCCTGAGGTGTTTTGTTATTGCAGCCCAAGCTGATTGACACAAGTAGTAAGTAAACTCGAAGCCCAAGTGTGGCCATGATGTGTCCCAAGAAGTCTAGAAACGTGAAAAAAGTCCAGCTTAAAACTCCCAAGAGGGGCCGGCCTGGTGGCGTACTGGTTAAGCTTGCGCGCTCCACTTCAGCGGCCCTGGGTTCATGGGTTTGGATCCTGGGCGTGGACCTATACACCGCTTGTCAAGCCATGCTGTGGTGGCATCCCATGTGGAGGACCTAGAAGGACTAAATTAGGATATACAACTATGTGCTAGGGCTTTGAGGAGAAAAGAAAAACAAAAGAGGAAGATTGGCAACAGGTGTTAGCTCAGGGCCAGGCTTCCTCACCAAAAAAAAAGAAAAAAAATTGGGATCTATATTAAAAAAAAAAATTCCCAAGAAAAAGGCCGGGTACAGAAATGATCATATTTAAATTTTATACTTGGGATCATAAACTATATCATCTGCGTATCATCTGTTTTCTTATGTCGACATTCCTGACATTCCATGTGAATGAGGAATTAGAAGAAAGAGGGCATTCACATTCTGTGATCCTCCCTGTCCTGTGACTTCATTTGCCATATTTGCTGATGGCTCCCAAGTCCATACTTTGGCCCGAAACTCTCTCCTGAGCTCTAGGCAGACATCTGATAGCAGCCAATGCTCTTGAGCACTTAGCCCATGCCAGGCAGGTTCTGGATGTTTCACACAGGTTGGCTTGTGTAATCCCAACACGAGCTGGGAGGAAGCAGAGGAAGGTCAAGTCTAGGCCCACAGACATCCCTGTGATCCCAGAGCCCTCCCTGTTAATCAGCATGATCGACTGAACACCTGCCATCTCACCCCAGCATCCCGCTCAACGTGGACCAAAGCCTCGCTCTTCTTTCCCTCCAAATCTGATCCCCCCGTGCTCCCTATGGAGGTGGGGAATGGCACCTCCATACACTGGCCGGTTTCAAAGGGTTTCCCTGGACGCCACAATTCAGAGCTCACCTGTCAGTCACCCCGGCGCCCTCCTCTGCTTCCCTGCAGGGGAATAAAGGAAGCCACCAGAAAGTGCCCACCAGGACTTGATCATCGACACAGAGGATCTTCCTGGAGAAGAGTGAGAGCTTCCTCCAGCGGTGACGGCAAAGCTGGGCTCTTTCTGGAATAACAGGGAGCTTTCTGTCCCAAGAACCCTATGTGACATCAGAGGTGGTGTATTTGTTTTCTATCGCTGCATGACAAATTGTAACATCCTGCAAAGCTTGAGTCAACACATTTATCATCTCACAGCTTCAGGGAGTCAGGAGTCCCAACATCGCTTCTCTGGGTCTCTACTCAGGGTCCAAAAGACCGCAGTGAAGGTGTCGGCCAGGCTGTGTTCTCCTGGAGCTCGGGATCCTCTGATCGACTCATTCGGGTTTTTGTCAGAATCTAGTTGCTTGCGGCTGTAGGACTAAGGCCCTTGGCTCCTGGAGGCAGCTCTTCTCCATAGGCAGTTCACAGCTGGTCTAGTTCCTTCTTCAAGGCCAGCAGGAGAATGTCTCTGCCTTGAGTCTCTGCTTTCATGGAAGGTCCAGACTCTCTTTCAAAGAACTCACCTGATTAGGTCAGGCCATGCCAGATAATCCCCTTTTTGTTTTGAGGAAGTTTAGCCCTGAGCTAACATCTGCCACCAATCCTCCTCTTTTTGCTGAGGAAGACTGGCCCTGAGCTAACATCTGCCACCAATCCTCCTCTTTTTGCTGAGGAAGACTGGCCTTGAGCTAACATTTGTGCCCATCTTCCTCTACTTTATATGTGGGACGCCTGCCACAGCATGGCTTGCCAAGCGGTGCCATGTCCGCACCTGGGATCCGAATTGGCGAACCCCGGGCCAACGAAGCAGGACGTGGGAACCTCACCACTGTGCCACCGGGCCAGCCCCAAATTGATTCATTTTTTAACTCAAATTCATTTTGAAAATAAAACCCTTTACACCATTATGATGAATGGGCCATCCAAATCACCTTTTTAAATAAAACTATAACTGCAAATGAAAGTGAAGCAATGTTATTAAAAATATATCCAAATGCTGGTGAGGCTTATTTTTCCTTTAAAAAAGGGGTTAGCAAGTTAGTGTTTTTCTCTTTGTCATCACCAGAAGGATTCACAGAGAGTGGACACGGAGGTAACTTTCTTACTATGTGATTCTATGCTGCTTAATGTCATGCTGTCTACCCATAAGGTGCGCTCACCTGATGGCAGAGATGCCCCATTCACTGGGAAACGGCTCTGCGGGTCTTGCTCGTGTCCCTTCTATCTCCCTCCAGCCTGCAGGCTCCTGGGAGGCAGAGACAACCCCCACCGCCCAGCACAATGCTGATATTTTTGCATGTGCTCGGTAAACATTTGTGGACTAAATGAATGAATGAAAGGCAGAGAAACACACGAAATTCTGTGGTTGATCAGAATATAAGTATGTCCTATTATCAGTGTTTGGCAGGGAGGGGAGTCTTCACCCAAAGGCACATTGAGAGAATTCATGCCTTGTTCAAACAGGACCTGGACAACTCCTGGGTGCCACCTCTCGCGTGCTGTGGCCCCTTGAATGGAGACCCAGATTCGTCCAGTAAAGGACCTTACTCCCTCCCTGCCTCATTCCCCATCCCGCTCCTATCTGTAAGCACAAGGGAACGAGCAGATGATAACCTTACTTTAACTGCAAAGCTAGCCCCAAGTGAAATAGCCGTCTGCCCACACATGCACACCAGCCTGTGTTGTTTGATGCCATAAGATCATCCTAGGGTCACCCAGGCAGAATGGGCTTGAATCTTTGCAAAAAAAAAACAAGTCTGCAGCAGCCCTTGGCAGAATGCCAGGGCAGTGAAGGATTTGTGCTAAACCCTCTCTCCTCACCCACTTCAGCAGAGCACCCAGGCACTCAGCCCAAAGCCTCCTCTCAGAAGTGTGTGTGTGTGTGTGTGTGTGCGTGTGTGCACGAGTGCATGCAGGGGAGGGGAGGGAGGAGCCCTGTGCAGGGGAAAAAATGTTCTTCTAATTGCAGCGTGATCTCACGTGTCTTCCCCTTCACAATTTAGGATGTCCACAACACCCCCGGAAGCTGGGCCCAGCCGCACACAGCAGGGCCGTGTGTCCTGTGGCCACCTCTCCCTGTCCTGCTCGTCAGGGTGCCATTTGCTGCTGCTGTGCTCTGATTTCCCAGGCTGAGGACTGCGGATCCCTGTGCGGGGCCTGGACCGCCTGGGGCTGACCTTTCAAGTGGAATTACGACAACTGTGTTTGCATATTGACCCTTTTGCAGGAAACAAGTAGACTTCAAGAGGGCATTTGATTCTGTGGATGCTTTTGATTAAAAATAAAACAAAACAGGGGCCAGCAGGGTGTGTAGTGGTTAAGTTCACGTACTGGCTTCGGCAGCCCTGAATGCGCAGGCCCAGATCCTGGGCGTGGACCTACGCACTACTTGTCAAGCCACGCTGTGGGAGGCGTCCCACATATAAAGTGGAGGAACATGGGCACGGATGTTAGCTCAGGGCCAGTCTTCTTAAATAAATAAATAAAACGAAACAAAAATCTGATGTGGTGCTTAGCATTGTGGAATGGGAATCAAGAGACGTGAGTTCAGTTCTCAACTGTTCTACTGCACAACTGGAAGATTCTGAGCACCACCTTTAGTATCTTGAATTTACCATGTCTTCATCTCTCCGTGCAAGATAAACTGTTGAACTTGAAGTTTTGTGCAAATTCCAAAATTCTATTTCCAGGCCCCCTGTAAACTCTAGGAGAGACGTGCAGGTGGATGAGGACACCTACCGAGCTTGACGGGAAACGAATCACCCACACTCCTGCTCTAAGTTTATCTTCTGTTCCTCCTTGTGGGAGCCAGCCTTTGGCCATGTTGGAAATGGAGCATTTGATTCAGGGAATATTTATTGAGCTCCCACCATTTCACCACTGTTCTAGGTGCTTGCCCATTTATGAACAAAATGAAGATGCTTCCCTCGGTGGAGAGTCACAAAAGTAGCAACAAACACAAGCGGGACCACACATGGTGAAGAAGGTGGTAGGTGCTGAGGAAAATAGAGAAAGGGAGCCAGGTAAGCCAGATGGACCATGCAGGGCGCCAGGGCGGGCGGCACTGTAAACTCACCATCAGTGTGGGCGTCATGTGAAAGAGACGTTTGGTCAAGGGTTTGATGGGGACATTGGGTGGGCCATGTGGATATCTGCAGGAAGAATGTTCCAGGCAGAGCTTATGGCCACTGCCAAGATCCTGAGGCAGAGCATGCCCGGGGGTGTTCGAAGCAAGGAGGCTGCTATAGCTGGATCCTCATGAATGAGGGGGCGTAGAAGGACATGCGTGATGGTTAATTTTATGTGCCAACTTGTCTTGACCACAGATCAAACATTATTCTGGGTGTTTCTGTGACCAGTGTTTTTGGATGAGAGTACCGTTTAAATCTGTGGACTTTGAGTAAAGCAGATTGCCCTCAATCAGGTGGATGGGCCTCATCAAATCAGTTGAAGCTCTGACTCGAACAAAAGACTGACCTCTCTCGAACAAGAGGGAATTCTGCAGCAGACTGCCTTCGGATTTAAAATGTTGCATCTGTTCTCGTGGGCCTCCAGCCTGCTGGCACACCCTGCAGATTTTGGACTTACCAACCTCCTTAATTGTGTGAGCCAACTCCTCTAAAATAGATGTCTTGCTAAATATATGTACATCCTGTTGGTTCTGCTCCTCTGGAGAACCCTGACTAATTCACCACGCACAGGGGCAGGATCGTGGGCATCCTGAGGGCCATCGGGGAGACCTCGCTGTCTCCGAGGCAGAGCCCAGAGAGTGCAGGGCTGGTGTATGTTTTCACAGGGGCACTGCTAGTGCTGGTGGACAGCCTCAAACACATCTTCCCTTCACATTAGAGCAGGCTCCTTGGTACAAGAAGCTGAGCAACTCCTTCTGGGATGGGGAGTGGGAAATGAAGGGCCCCACATTGCATGACCTTGAACGAGACCTACCTCTCCAATTTATGAATAAGACGGAACAACCTTTTAACTACCCAAACCAAGCTGTATGCTGACAGCATCAGGTTATATTGAAGAAGGCTTGTCAGTAGGAGATAGGGGCTTTGAAAGGCCGGCAGCTCAGGACGTTTCTCAGCCACAAATCCTTGTTCTTGGATGTGCCTGCGAAGCACTCTGTGAGAACCCAAGGCTCTGTGCCACCAGCCCCACTGCTCTCTGCCTGGGTAACCTCGAATCCTCTGCTTCCCAGGTCCAGCTGGGTGCCTCCTCCGGGAAGCTGTCCACACCCTTGGGAGGAGCTTTCTTCTTTCCTGGGTTCTGGTTTTCCATAGCAACCTGTGGCCGTTCTTACCCCTTGACATCAGGACACATCTTCCCCCAACTGTGGATGGTCCCCACGAGGACTTTCGAGAACTGAACTCATTGGGGCATTCAGCAAATGTTTGCCTGAGGAAGGAAGGAAACTCCTTGCATGAGGGATGTGAATTCCAGCAGTGTTAGAAGGAAAGGGTACACAGCAGCAAGTATCGCTCAAGGACAGCTCTGCCCCACGTTCCTTCCAGGTAATCCTAACTGCTGACGGCCCAGCAGAGCAGGAAGATTGGGGTCAGAGAGAGGATCTGCATGACGCCTCTGCCCTTCTGTCCTCCAGGGCATGAATCTGGACACCGGCCTCCTCACCTGAGATTCTGGCCCCTCCTCCAGGGGGCAATTCTCCTCTGGTGGCCAAGCTTCCAAAACTATGTCAAACTTCCACTCTCCTTGGTGGCCAGGGGACACAAGTGGACTCAAGTTTTCACCTGAATAAAGTCAATTCCTGCTCAACATTGGCTTATGCTTTTTTGCAATTATTTCAGCTTCAAGGAATCTGATGTACTAAACTGATTTAGAAGACAAATTCTATCGCCAACTCTCTCCTCCATGCCTGGCTCCGCGAATACCCCGAGTCTCGCATCAGATAAGCATCGATCCGCTAACTACGTTACAGAGCGCAGTAGGAACATACAGTTATGGGAAATAAAAATAGGAAAATATTTCTCTAATGACGAGAGGATGTCTCAAGATGAACACTGTCCTGTCAACATAAAATAAAATACCTTCACGGCACTCAAGAAATCAAAGAAGATGTCTGCTTCGGTTTTCCCAGTCTGAGCAGAGCTATTTGGGGCCCCATGTGCCGGTGAACTTACAACTTCCAAAATTTTTCAAATGAATTTTGAGTAGAGGAACCAGAAGAGGGTCAGGAATAGCTGACGTTCATATCGAAGTTTATTTGTTTTTCTTTCAACTTCTTAAGTCTTAAAACATCCTATCAGTTAAACCACGGAAAGATTTTTATCTCTCATTCACATGAAATAACAGACCACAGGCTCAAAATTAAAATAACAAAAACACCCAAGCAACTCTTGATGTTGTTAAATACAAGATAAATATTTGAGTGTTTCTTTTCTTGCCAACATTTTTTACATATTTGTGGAAACATCGAGGGAAAACTATCTCCTGTGAAGCAGAAAAATAAGACAGAGCCAGAAGAGTTTTAATTGACAGTCTCTTACCAAATTGCTCCTTATGAGCACTTTTCCCCATGGATAAGCCACAGCATTTTTAGGAGCAAAATGGTCTTGGAGCTTGGTAATGCTCTTTGGCACTTTCTACAACTGCCCACAAATAAAAAGAAGGGAAATTCCTTGGTTAAGATTTACCTCAATGCACACAAATCTGTCTCTAGTAAACAAGCAAACTTTTGTCCCTTGCAGGAACAAGATTCTTAGATTCCCTTGTGGCCTCGTGGGGCAGCCAGCATCTCACCACAGAGGGCAAGCGGCTCTCCCATCAGCCTCCCGCAAGGCCGGGGCCATCTGAAGGTGACTTGAGAAAGAGGGCAGTGCTCTTGAGATGTCCCAAAGCGACCTAGGATCTCAGAAGCAGGACCTGCTGCATGATTGCAGTGACCAGCCACAGGGGCAGAACCATTCTGAATCTTTTCCCACTACAAATTCTAACCTCAGGCACATGGGATAATTCCTTTGATAGGAATACTCTTTCTGTTTTTCATACCTCCATTGATGGAAAATTCTGTAACATATGGAGTTTTCAGAATGCATGGTTATTGCGCATCGAAAGATGTGTGGATCTCAATTAACCAGCACAAGGCCTTGCCCTGTAGATTCCCAATAATAACAGCAGAATGAATGGATGTCTGGCGAGATTTGACTACTGAGATACATAAGCTTGGACCAACTAGAGTTAATAGCAAATCATTTATGCTTTGTTTACCATGTCTACTTATTTAGAAGGACAGAAATTAAGCTCCATTTAAATTAACAATTGCTTCTCCCCCAGAAAGATTTAAGTTGACTAATCATCATTAATTTATCAAAAAAAAAAGATTCACCAAAGCTACAATTAGGAACAGGAAAAATGTCAAACCCTTTATTAATTTTATTTTTGATGACAAAAACACCGAATTCTATTAGTTGAGTAGATTCCATATAGATCCAGTAATAAATGAGTGAGTGAGGTCTTTCAAAGATTCACTGATGTTCTAACAATAAACAGTGTTTAGGGAGAAACATTAACTTTTGGAGACTAACTAGGTAACACTTTCAGCCAATTGTTAATATGATGCTTGTGGTGGTTAATATTCTTTCAGATGGAAAAGAAAGACAACGTATGTCTCAAAAGTACTCTGGTCACTTTAAAGAAGTAACACATCTACCCAAGGATCAGGATTAGAACCAAGGAATGATAAAGTCGATGGAGTGAGTAGAACCAATTAAAGGTTGGGCAGGAGGGAAGCACTGATGTGCCAGAGGAATTCTTTGAAAGTTCACATTTGCTTTCAGTCATTTCAACTTTGCCAAGTCTGACACTGGTGTGATATCCAATTGGCCACCGAGAGAGTGGAGATAGTTATTTGTGGTGACAAAATGAACACTTTCTTGATCTTGCAGACCTAGTCAAATTATGAAAAAGGAACCACTAGATTCTCTCGGGGGCTAATTAGAAAACCTCATGGCGACAAGACATTGCAGGCTCGCTTGTCAATCTGACTGTCCACTTCCCAAAGTTCGTGTGCCACCAGACGAACTCATAGCAATGGCTGTATCTATATCAAGATATGGGGATACAGACTGGACAAGGCTGTGGATATGGATGTGGTAGATGTGGATGGGGACACGATTGTAGATGTGATGAGGAAATGGTGGAATGTGGATGTAGAAATGGATGTAGATGGAGATGTGCTTGGGGAAGAGTTTGAGGATGGTGGTGAGGATGAGAATGAGACGTGGCTATGGATGTGGATGTGGATGGGGATCGGGATGTGAACGGGGAAGTAACCAGGGGTGGCAGTGAGGATGAGGATATAGACATGGCTGTGGATGTAGACATGGATGGGGATGGGTATAAGGGTATGTATGGGGATGAGGATGTAGATAAGGATATGCTTGTGGCTATAGATATGGGATGTGGATGAGACTGGGATAATGCCGTCTGGAGTCAATACCTCACCCTCAAATGCAGGAGGTGCAAAATCTTAACCGCCCTCCAGATTGGCATCCTATTTGACTAATCCACCTTCTCTGTCTTACCTTGAGCATTTTTCATTTCTTAGGGTTGTTGAGTTACAGTATGGAAATTAGTTTTATTCAAAAATTTTATGAGTCTAATGCCCTTTCTTCTCCCAATCCAGGCCTAGTTTCCCTAAGCCCTGAGAAACCATTGACTAATAGTTATTGTGCCCTGATGTTGTACCTGTATTTTCAGGAAGATTGCATCCTAAAATGGGTGATAAGATAGACTAATGAAATCAAAAGAAAGCAAGTGGTTGAAAAGTCAGAAATGTTGACTACATCCTTAGCTAGCTATAATGAGTCTTCTGCACTTGGGGGCAAATGTTATGACAAAAACAAATCTTCAAGAAAATATCACTCACCTCATAATTTCTGCCATTTAAACACCTGCTAGAGCTAAGCTTTTTTTTTATTTTTAAATACATTGGGCTTATAGTTGACTTGTTTCAGACAATAATCTCTACCAACTTGAGTAAAATGCACTAACTCGTTAAGGCACAGCTGGCCAATAGCCTCCTCTCGTGCTGTTGGATTCCGTCAACAAGTCAATTATCTATTCAGCAGATGTTTTGACTCCATGGGCCAACAAGAACTTTATAGCCTGTATGCTGCAAAAGCCACACACCCACACACACTCACTCACACTCCTGATTGCACTGTTACTGGGAAATTATCTCAAGATTGTGTAAGATTTATGGACAAATAGCCCAACCTCACTTTGCTCGAGTCAGAATGGCATTCTTCTGAGATCTTTCGGGATTCTCTTGTGGCTCTCTTGGGAACCCCGTGGTAATTACACACCACAATTACCATGTGTATCTTCACTGTGGTATGGCTAGAATCAAAATTCCTCCTTTGTGCCTGTCAGAGCAAAGAGCCGAGAATCTCTCTGAAGATCGGTACTTAGCTGGTAACCTCAAAGTGCTGAATTTCTTCCACATGACAGTACGGGACTCTTCCTTTTTATTGAAAGGCCACATGACAGACTTGGTTAGGCAAACGGAGCTCTTCAAAAGAAGTGTCTATGTTTTGTCGTTGTGCCAACGTCTTATGTTAAAGATTCTTCTCATAGAATTTCCCATTATTAATATTATCCTTGTGGAGAATATTCAAGGGTCACAGAAGAGAGGTTGGTTTTCAAAGACATTCCATATTCTACGGGAATAATTGCTCTTTTCTCTTTGGAGGCCCTGCCTGTTCGGGGCCTGGTTGACAGACCTCAGGAGAAGAATTGGAGTCTGTCAATCTGGGGGAAGCACCACTTCTGAAGGTAGCTGTGCGGTGAGAAGCTGAGCTGAGGCCTCCTCTGCTGAGAGTTCATGTGAGAGTGAACACTTTGGGAGCAGAATCACGAAGGGAGAAGGATCAGGCTCCTCCAACCTGGCAGAGGCCCTGGCTGGCACGTTGAGTCCAAATGTGACTGTGACCACCTGCGCCTCTGCCCATCCCCAGTGTAGCAGTCAGAGTTCTCCAGAGAAACAGAATCAATAGAAAATCTGTGTGTGTGTGAGTGTGTGTGTGAAGAGAGATTTATTTTAAAGAATTGGCTCATGCAATTATGGGAGCTGGCACGTCTGATATCCATAGGCCAGCCTGGCAGTCTGGAAACTCAGCCAGGACTTCTATGTCATAGTTTTGAGGTAGAATTCCTTCTTCTCTGGGAAACCTCAAGTTTTTTCTCTTAATGCTTTCAATGGATTGAATGAGGCCCATCCTTTTTTTTTTTTTTTTTTTTGAGGAAGATTAGCCCTGAGCTAACATCCACCATCAGTCCTCCTCTGAGGAAGACTGGCCCTGAGCTAACCTCTGTGCCCATCCTCCTCTATCTATGTGTGGGACCCCTGCCACAGCATGGCCTGCCAAGCGATGAGTAGGTCTGCACCCAGGATCTGAACTGGCCAACCCTAGGCCACCGAAGCAGAACATGCAAACTTAACCACTGTGCCACAAGGCCTGCCCCCATCCACATTTTTGAGGATAATCTCCTTTACTTAAATCAACTGATTATCTACAAAATACCTTCACAGCAATACCTGGGCTACTGTTTGACCAAACAACTGGGCACCATGACCTGCCCAGGTTGACACATAAAATTTAACATCATGCCCAACAAGGCTCCAGGTTTCCAGATACTTGTTTTGTATTTGTGTTGATATTTGTATTGTTTTGTCTGTCACCTGTCTCTTCATACCAGACGATGCACCCCTAAGTCTCTCCCCACAGCCTGTTAATATCTTGCCCCATCTCCTGCTCAAGGATTCTCCCAGAAGCCACCAGTTACTCCCTCTTGACTTTACTACAGATGGTCCCCTCCTGAGCTGGGTCAGGGCGCTGGTGGAGATCCATCACGCTGCCCCTCATTCCTCCCTCTCTATGCTAGTCGTCCCAGTTTCCACATATTGTCCATCCACGGCCACTCCTCCCCACCTGCCTCCTGGCAGGCAGGACAGTGTTCAGGGTCACCAGAGTTATCTCCCATCAGCAGGACTGACTCAAGAAGCAGCACAGGCCAAGCAGGGAGGGCTAGTGGAGCCAACAGCAGAGCAGAAGCCCAGGAAATGGGAGAACTGCCCGGGATCCCACGAGGGTCAGGGTGGGTAGAGCAGGCAGAGGGGCAGGAAGGAGCCTATGGCAGAAGGAGAAAGGTTACTGGTCTCCCTGAGAGAGTCCACCTGTGTGCAGATGCTTCTCAAGGAGCTCAGCACTGGCCCAGCTCACTCCCTCCCATTGGTCAGACTGTCCAGCACGTTCCTCCATTGCCTATACTCAGTACACTCCTTAACAGAATAAGTGAAGGTTTGCACAAGTGTCTCTCAAGCAATACAGAAATTAAATGTAAAGAAATGATGAACATGAATTGACATGGGTCACCTCAACAGGATTCCTCTTCAGAAGCTGAAATGCTGACATTTAACTTGTGGGGGCCGCGGAGAAGCCAGGATCACACACTAGACACTGGCTAAGGCCAGGCTGAAAACCTGGTGGGACCAGTTTGCTTTCCTGCACTGGGGACCTGGGGACACATTAGTGGTTTTCCGAGCCCAGGCTAGCAGCTAAGTTCGCTTGAGCTCTGCCAGGTTCTACACTACAGGTTAGGAACGAGCTGACTTCCCCCACAGGGGGCTGCAGAAGTTCATGGAGATTCAGAAACCGAATCGTCCACCCCACCTCCTCATTTCGGAGACACAGAAGCTGGAAGCACAGAGCGGAGGCCCTTGCCCAGGGCGGAGTGGAGCCTCTTTCTGATATATTTCTGAACCTAAAAGAAAGGATAAGCTGAGCACTATGTCTTCAGTGAGCAGTAGGATTCTCTAGTTTCTTAAATTAATCTGAATTTCAGACAACTCTATTTTATACAACTATCCCTTTAAAACTGTGCATATCCTGGGCCAGCACCGTGGCGCAGCAGTTAAGTTCTCACGGTCCACTTCTCAGCGGCCCAGGGTACACCGGTTCGGATCCCGGGTGCGGACATGGCACCACTTGGCAAAAGCCATGCTGTGGTAGGCGTCCCACATATAAAATAGAGGAAGATGGGCACAGGTGTTAGCTCAGGGCCAGTCTTCCTCAGCAAAAAGAGGAGGATTGGCAGCAGATGTTAGCTCAGGGCTAATCTTCCTCCAAAAAAAATAAGTAAATTAAAAGAAAAAAACTGCGCATACCCTCAGACATATTTGAAGGGGTATCTGGAGGAAGGCTCCTGCCCTCAGCCACCACGCTGATGAGAACAGTAACCCCAGTACACACACCTGGACGAGGAACTGGGTTTCAAACCACCCGGGAGGAACAAATACTTTCACTGGGGAAGGAGTTTTCCCCATTCACGAAGGATTTCATACCAGTGAAGTGCAGTTGTGCTCTTGCAGGACCCTTCCTATTTTGGGGAAATTTTGGTTTGTTATTTAACCTCTTTGTATAATACAAGACACCGCCTTCCCCTCTGAATCTCAGTGAGGTCTGGTGGTCTCATTTAAATTGGAAAGGGGGAGGAAGGAAGACCAAGCCAAGTTTAAGAAGATATAAAAGGAGGGGATAATAAATTATTACCATGTGTTAGCAGCCAAATCCGAAGCAGCAAAGTTTATGATAATGATCAAAGCAACTGCAAAAGCTGCGCAGATCTATCTCCTGGACTGGCACTTTGTGAATAGGGCACAATTCAGGGAAATCATGAAAAGCCAATTAGAGAGGGATTTTTTCAAATTATTGTTGGGCACTGGAAGAGTCTTTAAAAGGCTATAGTGATTCTGCAGCCCTGGGGCCAAGGGGCTCTGGCAGGCCGCGCAGGGAGGCCCAGAGCTGGGCTGGCCCGAGGATGAGGGTTCCCCACTCGGCAGGGGTGGGGCAGAGCTGACCCTCCCCAGTCTGGAGGGTTTTTGGAAACAAACAGCAGGCCCGTGTTCTGGGCCAGGATATATTTTGGAGCAATGAGGTTGGAACCATTTCCTAACATTTTGGGAAGCAGAACTGGCCTTGTTCCTCCAGTGTGGGAACAATGTTCATCCATGAGAAGCTGGAAGGAATGAGGGGAAGAAAGGAGCTGGGGGAGGCACGGAAGGCGAACGGGCAGGAGAGAACTCTGCCCAAGTCAGGAGGACGAGAGGGGAGCAAGGGCGGGACAGGGAGGCTGGCCCAGCTGGCACCGTCCCACGATATTGGAATTGAGAAATACAGGAAATCCAAAATGCTGGATCATCCAAGAAGCACTTCTATTTGGCTGTGGAAGGCCTCATGAAATTCCCGGCAGCAGGCTCCCTTCCGAATTCTAATTTTTGGTTCATATTTAAATGAGCATTTCCGTAGGAGATGCTGAGCCTTTCTCTAAGAGCAGCCCTGAGCCTGCCACGGGGCCACCCCGACCCGGGCGCTGAGTCAAAGCTCCTGAGGAGAGACCCTTGGATGGGAAGTACAGAGGCCCCTGCACGGAGCAGGAGGAACGCCCAGCTCAGTGCACCCACCGTGCTGAGAGCACAGCCTCTGGGCGTGGTTCCCGGTCACATCCCTGTGAAAGCTGAGGGCCCCAGAGCACAGAGGATGACAACTTTGCTCAGGTGGCTGCACCCAAATTGGGGGCTGTCGTCTGACCAGGCTGGTGGTGGGCGGCCATACATAGCCCGTCATGGGCTGCATTGTTTGGCATTAAAAGTAGGTGAAGGTCTTACTAAAGGGAGCATGAAACCCACTCCTGATTATGAAAACATTGAGGCAACGATACCAGGCAACTTCTGTGCTTCCAGCCCAACTCAGGCCGTGCGGAGCTTAGGGTCCCCCCACCTCTCGGATGAGGGCACACTGCGCCCTGGGAACCCCAGCCAGCGCCATCTCTCACGGGCTGGGCGGCTTAGGTGAGGGGCTGAGGTCTCCACATCGCCACTGCATCACCTGCAGAGTGAAGCTCACCTTCACCAAGGGATGACCTGTGCCAGGGCTGGTGTCAGCTGACGTAAACCTTAGAATGGCCCTGAGAGGCGAGTACTGGGTGCTGCAGGCTTGATTCTCTGGAAGCCAGTGCTGGCTAGACTACGGGGTTCAGGGTGTTTATTAGGGATCCACACCAGTGAGAGAAGGGCAGAGGAAGCAGGATTGGACTGAGGGCTGGAAAAAGACTTGACCAACTCAGCGAGGAGGCCTGGAACAAATATGGCCCAGCAGAGCTGTCCCACGTCAGGAAGAAATGGCCAGACCTTGCTCAGACACAGATGCGGCTGCCCCAGGAGGCCAGGCCTTGGCTCTGCAGGAGCAGACAGCTGGTGGCTGCCCACTGACCATGCCCCTCATCACTGGGCAGTGGGCGCTTCCTCGAAGGGAGGTCTGGAAGGTGCATGCCCACATCTACCACACCAGAATTATCCTCTTACTGCAGGTGAGGAAATGGAGGCACAGAAACATTAACCAGTGTTCCCAAGGTCACACACCTGGTGGGTGAAGGGCTTCAGTCCCAGGGGGGCAAGCTCAGAGCATCCTGTACATCACAGAGCACCCTGCGAGTGTTAGGCATTTAAATGAGATAGTGCCTTTATTCACAATAGCCAAGATAGGGAAACAACTTAAGCATCTGTCAAGGGATGAATGGATGAAAAAGTCAAGGTATATATAGACAAGGGAATATTATTCAGCCATGAGAAAGAAGGACATCCTGCTGCTTATGACAACATATATGGACCTTGAGGGCATTATGCTAAGTGAAACAAGCCAGACAAAGGCAAATACTCCATGATCTCACTCATACGTGGAATCTAAAAAAGCTGACCTCATAGAAACAGAGTAGAGTAGTGGTTACGGGGGTCTGGGGAGTGGGGGAAATGGGAAAATGTTGGTCAAAGAGTACAGACTTCCAGTTGCCAAAAAATAAAAACTAAATAAATGGTATCATGCCCATACAATGTTTAGCCTCGCACCGCGCCAATGCGCTCAATCACTCAATGCTCTCTCTCATATCGTTGTGGATGATCATTTATGTTCTGAGCCGGGCTGCATGAGGGATATAAAAATGCAGGGTGAAGAACACACATAGGAAGATAGGAGACGATGGTCTCAGGTCCTTGGGCCATTCGAGGTGAGAATTCGAATCTCCTCTTTTTGCTCTTCGGTAAGATGAGAATGGTGGACTTGGCGCCCCCGAGGACACTTCCAGCTCTACTGTCTTGGATTCTCTGGTCTTCTCCCTGCCCAGAGGACAAACTCTGCTCTGGCCTCAGGGCCCAGCAGGACAGCATAGTGAGTTGGAAGCGTGGTCACGAAGGGAATTGGAGCCGGTGTGAGGGCTGTGGAGCCTGGGACGGGGCTCCTGGCCCAGCTATGCACTTGTCCTGCTTGCACGTAGGGTGAAAGGAAGATGGTGATGTGGAAGGCGAAGCTGGAGGGCAGGAGGGCGACTTGTCAACACATTTCAGAACTTGAAAGCCATCCCAGCCATACCTGGCAGCTGTAACATTATGTCCCCCCATAGCTGTCAGCACCACCCCTGGGCTGGAGGACACAGAAGCCTCTTCACCTGCACGAATCTCTTCACCTGCAGTGAGTCCAGATTAGCCACCCCCGGCTTTGGATGAACCTGCTGACGGGGTCCCAGAGCTACTCGGGCCGTGCCGAGTAGCCCAGAGCTACTCTGAGAACTAATGGAGACTAGGAAACATGCCTGAAACAGGGGGAAATGCCACTTTTCTTAAAAGAAAAAGAACCTGTCCTGAAAACTACCAATGGGTAAACTGAATACAGATGCCAAATTAAATCTCTGGCCAGATGATGAAGCACAATTCTAGAAGCACATATGGTGGGGGAAAGCAGTGCTCGTCCAGAGCCGTTATGGGCTCTGTAAGTAAGTGCACTAGCAACCCAACACTGGCCCTTGTCTTCTTTGATTACTGTTCTGAAAGAGAAGGAACAATGTCACAACCTTAAGTGGTCTGGATTCAGAAAATCTATTGTCTGTGGAGGGCGGTGTGGAGTAGTAGCAAGAACTGAGTGCCAGGAGGCTTGGGGCGGGCTGTGAATACCAGCTCTGCTACTGTCTTGCCTCATTCAGGACTCAGGAGAAGAGGAAGAGAACTGATGCATACTGAGCCCCCACGATGCATGCGAACAAGCCTTGGCTCCCAGATTCTTACCTGCCGTCCACCTTCCTGCATGTGCAACTTTACCAGACAGGTATTGTCCTCCCTGTTTTTCAGATTTGAACATAGAGACTCAGAGAGGCTAAGACCTTGACCTTGCAGTCCAAAGTGATGGACTTGAGAGTATGATGATGACCATAAACCAGAGATGAGGATCCAAGACGGGTGAGCAAACAAGAAGAGAAAGAGAGGCCCCAGCCGGGGTTCCCGATAGCCTAGGAGATGGGACCAAGGCATCCCAGGTCAGGTGGGCAAGGAGGATCCCTGGGAGAATCGTTGAGACGTGGGCTCTGGCTCTCAAAGTGGGCCTTTCTGTGTTCCCTTGGGCAGGCGGATGAGGGTTAGGTGGAGTCAGCCTTGCTTAAATGGCCAAGGATAGAGACAACACAAAGCAATTACTATCCCCATTTTACAGGTGAGGAAACAAAATCAGAGAATGTAAGTAAGCAGTTTACTCAAATTCAAGCAGATGGAATTCTGAGTCCAAAGCCAAGGTCTTTTGTGCCCTCATTAACAAAATTGGAATTATTGTCCATACGCCTCTTATCTCTTGGTGTTGTGTTAAGGACCCAAATGAGACCCGATTGTTATATGTTTGTATGAATGAGATGGAGAAATGTGAGCTGGTGCCCAGTATGGGAAAGCAGATTTATAACTGGTTGGGCAGTGCTGATCAATGAGTTAATATCTGCCTCGGAGAGAGCCCTTATACAGTGCGGTTTGCAAAGCTTTGCACTTGACCTGACCTAGAGCATCATTTCCCAGACACTTGAGATATCAAATTTGTAGGCCAAATAGCAGGGAGGGAAGTTTTGCTCTCAAGCTCGATTACAGCACAGGTCTCAGAAAGAGCAAGCCAGGTTGAATGACATGAAACCAAATAAAATTCAACAGGGATGCACAGAAATCTCTGTATTTAGGTTTTAAAAAATCAATTATACAAGCTCAAGATGGGAGGGCTGTGGGTTTACAAATGTTTGCATGAAAAAACAGGAAGGATTAATGACCACAATGCAACATGGTGGCAAAGAAGTGAATGGATTCTCTGGCTGCATCCAGCTTCCAGATGGAGAGATGTGGACATTGGAGCAGGATGTTCCATTACAGGCGCTGCATTTTCAGGGAAAAATCAACACCGTGGACTGGATTTTGAGACAGGTCACCAAGCCAACAGAGAACCTAGAACTTCTGTCACTTGAAGAGCAGTTTGTGAAGCAGGGGTTGGTTAATGTGAAGCCAAACTTCGGGAAGAAGGTCGCTAAATTTGTCTCCATCTGGAGGAGGAGACAGCCATCTGTGCTGGCTAAACACAGCATAAGGACCAGTGGGCCAAATCTTCAGGGACCAATGGTGCCATTTCAATGCAGTGAGGAGCTTTCTGACATGCAACACTATCCAAAAGGCTGAGAGACCCTCAAACTGGGAACGTGAAATAGAAGTAGGTAGATCACCTGCCATGAGTAGTGCAGTGGAGGTCCCTGGACTGGGGAGGGGTTAGGCTTCAACTGTAGTTTTAAACAAGGTCCATGGAGCCCTGGGGGATCTGTGGCTCTGCCTTTGGGGCTGTGGTGGGTAGACCAGTGCCCAAGGCTGGTGATCCAGGCATCAGGCCCTACATCTACAAAAGCAGGTCCACTCTATCCATTTTCCACACTGAGCCCTAGCTAAGATTTAATTGAAACAGAGCTTCTCTGGCTAAAAGTGAAGTGTGTACACCACTGCTCTGGATGGCCATAAAGCCCAACCAGTTCCCAAATTTGATCACCCTCCGGCTTCGACACCAGCACATGAACACACACAGGTCTGCTGAAGTTCAGACCTTTACAGTAAAAAGGAGAAGTAACAGGAGGAAGATAAACCACAACATCAGAGTCTTGGGGAAATACTTGGGGACGCTGTGGTATGAAGGTGATAGAGGTGTGTATTCTAGTTGCTGGTTACCAACACTTCGTTTAGGTATAATTTGGGGCAACTACTTAATTACTTTGAAGATTTGAACCCGAGGGATGTACGTTCATCTTGTGAGTTTGTTGGCCTTGTTGACGTGTCTGTGAAATTGGGGTTCTCAGTCTCTTTTTTGTTCAAGTTTATGGAAAATGTGCCCTTTCGTTCTAACAGAAATACCACTGCAGTGAGGTAGAGAAAATGAAGATCTTCCGTCGAGTTGACCCTGTGGTTTATATTCTGTTATGATGTTTGACCTCCCGGTGACACTCACAACTCAGGTGAAATGAGGCCAGGGCCCCACTTTAGCCATGCCCAGGGCAGCAGGAAACTTAGAGTTCCAGAAAGTTCTATGCATGGCTGAGACAGCTCCCTTACAGGGAGAAGACACAATGTGATGAGCACAAGGCCACCTCCAGGTTTTCATGCCTTAGCCTGGTCGTAACATACTCCAAGTTTGTCTCGGATAGTGACAGACAGGGCTTGGGAGGATGTGTTTGAGCAGTGACAGAGAGGTTATAAGGGAAGCAATACCCACATGGGAGATGCACTCAAGGAGATGAGGGAAGACAGGTGGGCATCCTAAGAGCAGGTTCCTGGTGAAGCCGGGGATCTGGAGGGGAGGGGTCTGATGAGAGCATAAGATGTGCATTGAGAACAACTGGGAAAGGGACATGGGAACAGACGGAGGCTGGCCCTATTCAGGAGGGTGCTGTGAGCAATAGAGGACAACTGCTGGGGCTTGGGCGGGAGGTGAGACAGTGAGCTAATGTTTGCAGAAGACTAATCTGAAAGCAGCGTATGACCTGGAAAGATTGCTATGGCAAAGAGGAAGATACTAGAAGCTCAACTCACTCATCCTGGCTTGACATGACAGCACAGGAATCTGCCAGTCCATGTAATGAACAATATCTTGTCATTGAAGATTGGCCATAGGAGAGAGAATCTCCACATGAGGAATATTATGAGTCAAACTGTGTCCCCTCAAAAAGATGTTAAGGTCTTAACCCCCAGTACCTGTGAATGTGACCTTATTTGGAAATAGGCTCTTTGCAGATGATCGAGGTGAGATGAGGTCAATGGGGGGGCCCTAATCCAATATGACCAGTCTCCTTATAAAAGAGGCAATTTGGACACAGGGACAGACATGCACACAGGGAGAATGCCATGTGAAGATGCAGGTAGAGATCAGGGTAGTGTTTCTACAAGCCAGGAAACACCAAGGATTGCTGGAAGCCAACAGAAGATGAAGAAACAGGGAAGAGATTCTTCCTCACAGCCCTCAGAAGGAACCAACACAACCAACACCTTGATCTCAGACTTCTAACCCTGAGAACTAGGAGCGAATAAATCCTGTCATTTAAGCCACCCAGTTTGTGGTATTTTGTTATGCGGCCCTAACAAACCAATACAACCACTCCCTTTTGTTTGTCACCAGTCAAGGAGGGTATCCCTGTTCCTGTCATGGGAATTGCCTTTGGCACACATCACATGGATTCTGTGTGGGCTCTTTAGGACCCTGATCAGAAGAGCCACTTGGAAGAAGTCAGTCCCTGTTGAATCTACTGTTCGTCCTCCTGTCAGTGCCCATCGATTTCTCTTTCTGAAAGGATAAGAACCAGTATTTAGGGCAGGAAGGGCCCTGTCATGCATTGCAAGTGGGTAAACCAAGGTTCAGAGATACCCAAGCTGCTCTCTCGGATCAGCTCACATGGCCAGACGGGGGCCAGCTCTAGCCACGGGTTTGGGATGTTGAGAGATAGGAATTGTGCACATTTCAGAACTCAGTGTGGTTTAGTGATAAATTCTGCAGCTTGGTTAGTAGCAGCCACACAAAAGTGATTTTTAAAAATCTTCAAATTTTACCTTTTTAAAAAAAAATTGCAAATATTTTCACAAAGCTTCTTATCATGGTCATGTAATTGTGTTTCGTATATCCTGAAGGTTCCAGTCAGGTGGCAAGGGACTATTTCTCACCTCAATCATTTCCTACCCATAATGTTGGGTCTTTGCAGCTCTGCACCAGCCCTTGGGCAAATGATGGCTCTAAAATCTGAAGCTGCCACAAGGAAAATTCAGGAACACCACCAGCCCAGGCGTAGCTGCCACTGTATAATTGATGCCTCTCACTCTGCTGGTCAGGTGAGCACAGACATGCTATTGGCTGCATTTCTTATTCAGAAAGAGTGAGGGCCAATTTGGAAGCTTTGCTTCCATGAGCCTGGGATGCTATCTTTAGAACAAGAATATTAATCACACCACACTGGTTTGAAAACCACAGACCTCCCAGTAACCAGCACTTGTCATCAGAGGGTCTGAAAGGGAGGTGTAGCCCCACACAGAAGGAGTGATAGCCTGCACAGTTTAGCTTGGAACTGTGGGCATCCCCTTAATGGAAACAACATTAGCACCATGAGATGAAGTTATAAGCTCTCAGTGTCCATTTCTAAGACTTTGCAGTGCTGAAGCATAAACTAATAAAACTAATAAAATAAAATATCTGCTTCTGAATGAATGAATGCAATTGAATGGATGAAGTAAACTACTTGAAGAACTCATGGTAACTAAGCAATCAGATATAACTTTCCACCAAAAAAACTTCGAATGAACACCTGGATAAATGATTAACCCGGAGAACAGAGTTCCAAAGTCCTTCTCCCCTCTTTGTTGAACCATTCATCTATCTGACAGATATTTTTTGAAACACCTACTGTGTGAAAGGCACAGTATTATGCACTGGAGTGACAGGATGAACATGGCATCACCCCTGCTCTGGAATGACTGGAGTGAAAGGATGAACATGGCATCAACCCCTACTCTGGAAGAAACCAAGATAAGCAAATAATGTCAAGGCAAGGACAAGTGCAGTGGACACAAAGTGCTGCGCACACACATGCAGATATGGGAAGAGTAACAAAGTTGACTTGAAGAAACATTTCTAGGAAGAAGTGGCATTTGTGTAGAATCTTGGAATAGGAGTAGAACTATTGGTGCGAAAGAAGAGAAAGGACATTTGAGGACTAAGATAAGCATGTGCAAAGCTGTGGAGGTCTGACAGGGGTGAAGAATTCAGGCAGGGGCAACCAGAAACAGCTAGTGCCACCCTGCAGCTTGGGTGGACTGGGGCCACTGGAGGTCAGAAGAGAAGAGAGACAACATGTGGATGGATTATGGTTGTCCTCATCTGCTACATTCAGGAGATTGAGCTTAATCCATGGACCCCGGGGAGCCATTGAAGGTTTTGTAGTAGGAGAATGGCATAAACCAATCTCACCCAGGGACCAAAAATATGCACATACTTTTGAAACAATTCAACTACAAAAATGAAGGCAGTTTTGCATACAGAAGTAGCTTTAATTTCCTAAACCGTGTGTCATAGGCACAGATTTAAAACTCAGAGCTACCTCGCATCACCGAGCCCATTTGCAGGCCACATGGCGGTGGCACTCCTTCCTTCAAAGACTCCCTCCAGATTCTCATTTGTAACTCTAACCGTGACACTTGTTCCATGGGCCTTGTCCTATTTCCCAGGCCTTTTACATGGGGGACGGGTTTTAAATAAAATAAAAATTCCTCTTGCTTCTTACAGATTGGACTTGATTAAATATTCCACTGATAAAGGGTAAGCAAATGTCAGCTTCAATATCATAAAAAGAGAAATGAGAGTTCATACAAGCAGCAAAGCAAACAATCCATTTTCATACTTTATTAGAAACATTTATTGCCATAATGACTACATTATATTAGGCAAGCAGGTGGAAAGGTGTTCTGTGCCTGATATCTTCAAATATCTTTATTTTGAAGATCTTATCTCTCTAGTATTTAGACAGGTGTTTCACTCCCTCTAATAGAGCTAGGGCACGAGATACTGCGATTTCAGCTACTACGTAAGCACTCGAAGGTCATGGCCTATCCTCGGGCTTCCCCAACAATGGGGATCCATTCAATGCTATGCTTTTCTACTGTGCACAATATGAGGCTTTCTGGGTACAAATGGCAGAACTCACTGTGCACTATCCAGTGTTCTGCCAAAGCCACAGCTCACACTCCAAGAGTGCCCCAAGAGTCTCTCTATAACTTGATAGCCACATAATTCTCATCAAGAGTCTACAGCCAAAAGATAAAGAAAGGGCTGTTGTTTTTCCTCTAATATCTACTCCACTTTGAAAAATATTATCTTGAAGAGGAGATTCTCAAAAGCCCTTCTGTTATCCTTTATTACTTATCTATTGCTGTGTAGCACTATTACTTCAAACTTAGTGGCTTAACATAGTGTGCATTTATTATCTCACAGTTTCCACAAGCACAGTTTAGCTGCGTCCTCTGCAGGGCTGCATCAAGGCGTTGACCAGGGTTGGGGTCTCATCTGGAGGCTCAGCTGGGGAAGGGTCCACGTTTGATCTCACATGCTTGTCACCAGCATTCATTTCCTCTCGCTGAAGGACTGAGGACCTCAGTTTCCTGCTGGATGTTGACCAGAAGCTGCTCTCAGCTCCGTGCCACATGGCCCTCACAATATGGCAGTTTGCTTCTTGAAAGCCAGCAAGAGAAAGAGTCTCTCAGCAAAGCAGATGTTACAGTTGTATGTAATGAAGTCCCATACATATGATCACATACTTTCCATCACCTTTCCTGTACTCTTTGGAGTAGAAGCATACACAGATCCCACTCAAACCCAAGGGCTGGGAATCCCACAAGGGGGTGAACACGAGGAGGCAGGAGTCACCTTCGAGTCTGTCCCCCATACCCTCCTTGAATCTATTCAAGTTCAGTAGAGCAGCTGGAGTGGGTGGGGCCAATTTTAACCACAATTTCCAGTGACAGAATTGAATTCCTTCCAAATTTAACAAAATGGAGAAAAAAATTTCATGTAGTTTAATAAACAACTTCTTCCTCTAATGTCATAAATTCAGATTTTCATTCTAGCATAATTTTCCTGTGCATATTAAAATCCCCAGTCTGCATAATTTAGAAATTTTCAATTTCTGCTTTTCTTTGGCAAACAAAAGTAAATATATCAGAGATTCTGATTAGGAGACAAAGAGGAATATTTGGACTCAGCCAAACAGCAAATATTTGTTGAGCACTGGCCAAAACCTCTGCAAAGGCACCATGGACATTAGAAGAGAGGAATCAAATAAGGCCTCTGCCTCAAGAGTTTGAAAAATTCATTGGAGCAGGAGAAGTTTTCCAAATTTCAAAGTATATAAAGGAGATTGACTATTCTGCTTCTTTCTTAGTTTATAAGCAAATAATTAGCGATGGTGTTTCTTGGCTATGCAAAAACCACCTTGCACACACAGTATGTAAAACTACATCAGATTAGAACAGAAGTGAGCACACAAAGGGGATGATCAAGGCTTCCTTGTTAGGCAGGAAGGCAGACTAGATTACACAGAAGAGACCTCTGCTCAAATTAGCCAGAGCCTCCATCAAATATAACTGCAAATGAATTGCTGGGCTTCTAGAAAGTAAAGAAAGTAGCCAATGCCCCCAAAATGTGAGCTGAAATCAGACCAGTGAGAGTAGGATGTGGAAAGCAGATCAGAAATGTACATGTGGGGGCCAGTGGAGTGGCCTTGGATGCTAATGTCAGTGTGGTCCACTGACACGGATAGAGGAGCTCAAACTGACACACAAAGATTCCAGCTCAGACTCTAGAATCAGAGTAAAATTGGTCTATGTCAGTGGTGTCTCCTGGCTTCCAACCCAAGCAAAATCAACTGAAAATCTTCTAAGGAGAAAAATATTCTCAATTAGGCTGCCAGGATTTTCAATGAATAACATCTATCAAACATGAGTTTAGTGTCAAAGATGTTGCATACATACAAGAAAATGAGACACCATGTGGGAGAGTCAACAAAGAAAGAGCATCAGATTTCAACAAAGCGAAGTTCTTCAAGCAATAGGTGATAAAAAGCAGATTACCTACAAAGGGACAACTAAAGTCATGTGTCACTTAACGACGGGGACACCTTCTGAGAAATGCACCATTGGGTGATTCCATCATTGTGCGAACATCATAGAGTGCACTTACACAAACCTAGATGGTATAGCCTACTACACACCTAGGCTATATGGCACTAATCTAATGGGACCACCATCATATATGCCCTCCATCATCGACCTAAATGTTGTTATGCAGTACATGACTGCATTGGGCTGACAGCAGACTTCTCAAAAGCCACAGTGAAAGCCACTAGTCCGTAGACTAGTATCTTGACTGTGCTAAGCAAAATTAAAAATAAAGGACTGTCAACAGGAATCACGTACCCACAGACACTATCTTTCAAGAGTGAGGATAAAATAAACATATTTTCAGGTTAAAACGTAAAGTAGAAAGAAAAATGTCCTAGAAGTAAAGTGTGAGATGCAAGAAAGAATGAAGAGCAAACAGAAGAAAAATCTAAACAACACTCATTAGAATGTATAATTTGTGGGATTAAACAAAGACAGAAGTAAAATACTTCAAACTGACAATATATAAGTCAGAGGGGTCCTTAAGTTTGTTCTCACATACTTGTATTGTACCACAGAGAGTTGAGAAATTAGATTAGACTTTCTTAAGCTTAATACACATAACAAATTTTCAAGAATAACCACGAAGAGAAAGAAATTAAAGCGTCTAACTACAAAGCCAGTACAGGCACGGAAATAGGGTAAAAAAAATAAATAAAAAAGCAAACAAAAATTAAATCCATTTTTTTAAAAGCAAGACAGAAGAAAAAGAAGCATTAGAATGAGAGAAATGTAAAGCAAAACGGCAATGGTATAAACAACTCAAGTGTATCAGTAATCACAAAAGTGTTCTTTGGCTAAATTCCCAACTAAAATGCAGAGATCCTCACAGCATATTTTTGAAAAATCTGGATAGTGATGCTGTTACAAGATATATATATATATAAGACATAAGAATATGGAAAAGTTGAAAAAATATAGCTAGAAAATAAACCTTACTATAAATAGCATTATTAGGGAGAGAAAAGAGAGATACACTACATAAAGATTCAATTCTCCTGGAAGATATAAATATTCTAAAATCCTGTGAACAATATGAAGGAATCTCACAAAATTCAAGATAAATTATCAATAGCTCTGCTAGTAGAAATGTAAAAATCCATTCCCATGGTGAGAGATTTTAACATTCCTCTTTGATTTTAACACTTCTGGGTTCAATAGACAAAACATTAGTAAAGATTAGAAGACTTGAACATCACAATTAATAGCTTTGATTATTATCATATATAGAACCCTGTACCTGGAAATTAGATCTTCTCAAACACAAATAGAACATTTACAAAACTTGTCCATGTACTAGGACATAAATCAGATTTCAACAATCTTAAAAATGGGTTTCATACAAATGATCATACAAATGCTGATCACAAAGCATTGAAATTATATGCCAATAACCAAAGAGAGGACTAAAAACCTTATGTTTGGGAAATTTAAAAAATGCTTCTAATTGACTCATTGATCAAAGAAGAAATTGTAATAGAAATGCTTAAAATTTATAATGAAATGATAATGAAAATATTACATATGAAAACCTAGGTGATGCACAAAAAACAGTAAGTACAAGAAATTACATAGACCCACATTCTTACACGAGCAAAGAGGAAACACTGGGAACATGTAGAAGAAAGGACTAAAAACGATACAAGATTGTCAAAGCCAGTTTTTTGCAAAGTAAATGAAATAGACAAATCTCTGGCAATATTTTTCAAGAAAAAAAGACACAAATAATGACACTAAACAAAAACTCAGATAAAACGGGAATATTTCTAGGGAAAAAAATACCTAACCAAAACTGATTCAAGAATAAATAGAAAGAAAGTTGTTTTACTTCTAATGATTAAATAAATGTTTTTAAATATTCTAAAAAAAAGAAAACACTAGATCCAGGTAGTTTTCTCATGAATTTTACCAAACTTTCTAGGACGAGATCATTTGAATTTTATAGGAACTGTTCTATGAAATACAATGGGTTAACACACTTTGACTCATTCTATGAGACCAGTAGAGGCTTGTCACTGAAAGTTACCTAGACCAGAGCAGTACAAAAAAGACAATCATAGGTCAATCTCACTCATGAGCAGAAGTATACAAACCCAAACAAAATATTAGCCCATCAAGTTCGTAACAGAGAAACTATATTATGACTAAGATAGGTGAGCTCAAAAAAGCAGGGACAATACAATTTTTAAAATTTAATATTATTCATCACATAAGTAGATTATAACATTAAGATCATTATTATATCATTTGATGCACACAAATTTGACAAAAATTCAACACAGACTCACTATTTAAAAACGTGTGGTAGAAGATTATGCAAAGCCAAAGCAAATATAATTCTTTTTATAATTTTATCATGAATATTTCCAAACACAATTAGAGAAATGTGTATAATAAACTCCCATACACCCAACTCCCAAATAGGTTGTAGACACAAATACAAAGGATAAAACAATAAACATCTAGAAAATAGCACAAGAGAATATCTCAGTGAATTTAGCCTAGAGAAAGACTTCTTAAACAGAATTAGAAAGAAAGCTCTCCACCTAAACAAAAAGATTGATAAATTGGGATTAATTACAATGATGAATTTTGAGCATCAAAACAGCATTGAGAGCAGTAAAGCAAGCCACAGAGATCTGCAGCACTTACAACTGACAGAGGTTTCAGATCTACAATACATAAAGAATTCCTATGAATCAATAATGAAAAGACAGAAAAATTAACAAAAACCTTAAACAAGTATTTTTCAAAAGTGTACATCCAAGTAGCCAATACATGTAGGAAAAGGTTCTCTTTCTCACTAGTGATCACAGAAATGTAAATTAAAACCTAGTAGGTAACTTGCACATCCATCAAAATGGCTAAAATTAGAAAGACCAACCATCCCAAGTGTTGGTGAGAATCTGGAGCAACTGGAACTCCATCACGTTAGTGGTAGGAGAGAAACTTGATTCAGTCTCTCTGAAAAACTATTTGACACTATCTACTAACTGACGTATACGTATGCTATGACCCAACAATTTCATTCTGGTGTATTCCCAACAGAAATGCTTGCACATGTGCACCAAAACACACATACACAAATGTTGGTAGCGGCATCATTTGTGAAAATCAAAGGAGTATACAGAAATAAATTGTGGCATACTGATACTATGAACTCTAAAGTGTTGAAAAATAAATAAACTAAAGCTAGAGTCATCCAACGGACACTACACAGCTTTGACATATGAGCAAATTATAGCTAGGCAAATGGCAGGAACAGACAACTTGCAGAAATATGGATGACAATAAGTCCACGGAAGGGGACTCAGTCTTATTAGTAATCCACATAGTTGAGACTACAAGGAGATACAGTTTACCACTTAATTGGCAAACATTCGGAAGTCTGATAACACCAAGTTTGGGGAAGTACGTGGATCAATGAAAGATGTTATATATTGCCAGCAGAAATGTAAAGTGGTACAACCACTTTGGGAAAAATTTGGCAGTATATGGCAAATTAACACATTTGCACGTCCTACAGTTCTGCACTTGTAGTGCTAACTATGCATCTTAGTGAAATCCTGGCACATTTTACAAGAATGCTCACAGCAGTTTTCTTTTTTCATCATAGGAAATGAAAAAAACCCTGAAAATACTCAAAAGTCCATTGACAGGATATGGATAAATAAACGTGGATATATGTACTCCAAAGAATGTTATATAGAGCATTGAAAATGAATGATCTATTCTAGAGCTACTTCAAACAGGGATAAACATCATAATTTGAGTGAAAACAGTGCTCCTCCCTGGAGATTGCAGGCCGCCTCTGGGGCGGGAGCGTGCACAACCTCCACAGCCCGGCTCTCATCAGCTGAGAGCAGGTCTCTGGGGTAAGGGCAGCCGTGAGCTGTTAGCAGCCCACCCCACAGCAGCTGGGGAATGAACTCATAGCCCGAAAAGTGGCCCTGGGTGGGGTACCGAGGGCATCTCCCACACGACCCAAGCACAATTGTATGGGTGTTCGATTGTCAATCAGAGATCTCTCCCACTTATTTTTTCCACATTTTCTGTAATAAAATATGTGCTAATAAATGTATATGTATGTGAAGACCCATAGCTGAAGTGGTTTTGAACTAACCCAATTGGGTTTTGTTTTCCTTTTTTTTATTATTTTAAATGGCGGTAACATACACATAACAGAAAATTTACCATTTTGACCATTTTTGAATGTACAGTTCAGTAGCGTTAATGACATTCACATCGTTGTGCATTCACCACCATCCATTGCCAGAACTTTTTTCATCTTGCAAAACTGAAACTCTGACCCCATTAAACAATAACTTCACTTCCCATTCCCCCCTCCAGCCAGCTCCTGCAGCCACCACTCTACTTTCTGTGCCTATGAATTTGACTACTCTAGGGACCTAGCATAAGTAGAATCATGCAGTATTTGTCTTTGTTGACTGGCCTATTTCACTTAACAGAATGTCCTCAGTCATCATCTATGTTGTAGCATGTCAGAATTTCCTTCCTATTTAAGGCTGAATAAATTTCCATTAGTTGCAATACCACATTTTGTTTACCTAGTCATCTGTCAGTGGACACTTGGGTTGCTTCCACCCTTGGGCTGTTGCAAATAATGTTGTTCCGAACATGGCTGTACAAATACCGTTCAAGACCTTTTAATTCTTTGGGGTTAATTGAATTCTTTACACCCAGAAGTGAAATTGCTGGATCATATGGTAATTCTATGTTTCATGTTTTGAGGAACCGCCATATTGTTTTCCACTGAAGCTGTTTTTGACAGAGGCTGTGCCATTTTTTATTTTTTATTTTAATATAGAAGTTGAAATTTTTCTTGAAACTCCATCACCATTATCACCACCACCACCATCATCATCACAGAAAAAAAACAATTCACGTCATTTCAGGTTACCTGTTTCTTGAGCTCATCTTTATCTACTTTAGTCAACTGTATGTAAAATGTCCATCATTTTTAGGATGACAAAACTATTTAGAAGGTCAATTTTCTCAGATATACTCCATCATTAGTCATTTTCAAATGAGTTGTCCAGAAAAGGAAGTGAATATTTTCTATAATAAACATATAGTGTGATGGAACAGAACATCCCTCCGCTTGCCTATCCCTCTGAAGGCATGGTCAGATGTGAAAAGCTTTGCAAAGAATCAGGATTACCAGGTAAAAATGGTTCTATGAGTATCAAATTCAGTTATACCTACATGTGAGTTTAGTATCATTGCCGCATAGAAAACTACAGACAAATATGTACCACACAGACTAATCATAGCAAAGAAAGGAATAGAATACATGTGTGGGAGATGGGGAGGTCTTAGCCACTTATATTGGTGGAAAGATTAAGAATTAGAAAACATAGAATTGTTTTAATTCCACCCATAAAA
The DNA here is from genome assembly GCF_041296235.1 of Equus asinus. Taxonomy (NCBI): domain Eukaryota; kingdom Metazoa; phylum Chordata; class Mammalia; order Perissodactyla; family Equidae; genus Equus; species Equus asinus. The sequence continues at coordinate 4,498,486 of NC_091791.1, read as the reverse complement.
CTCTGCTTTCCCTGGAAATGATAATTTCAAAAACTTGGCTTGGATTCTATCCTGAGCATCAGTGAATCTAAGCTTAGCCAATGCAGGGGAGGCTAGAAAAAAAAATAGCTTATTCATTCATTGCAGAAAGATTTATTCTCCACCTGTTGTGTGGGAGTCACTGTGGCAGCCTTATGCTCATTTTTGCTAGTCTTCATAGTATCCTTGCAAATGAAACTGTTATTACCCCATTTTACAGTTGAGAAAACTGAGTTTCCAAGGAACTAAAGAGCCTGCAGAAAAGGTCATGTTCAGTTAAAGGCAGAGTCAATAACTAAACTCATCTGCTTAGTCTGACTCTTTCTGGAGACCGTTCTCTAGTTATTGCCTCAGAGACAGTCTAGCAAAAGTAAGCTTTCTGGGTCCCCAAAGAATAAACATACTTTTATCTTGCTTTTGTATTGGATGCCAATTTGGCAGAGTATACAATTCTGGGGTCAGAATGCTTTTCCTTGAGAATTTTGGGAATATCCAAAGTTCCAGTGTTTTCTGCCTGTGTTTCTGGTGAGAAGATGCAAGCCAATATGATTCTTGAATCTTTACAAGTAGCTGTGCTTCTTTTTTCCTTTCTCTGAAAGTCCTTAATCGTTCCTCTTTACCCTCAGCGCTTAGAAATTCACCAGTAACGAGGCTAAGTTCTCCCCTTAGCCCCGCTCCGCACTCAGTCTTTCCATCTGAAGACTCAGGTATTTAGTCAATTCTCGAAAGCATTTTCCCATCACGTCTTTGTTAAATGGCTTTCCTCTGTTCCCCTTCTGCTCTTTTGTGGTTGACAGCAGGGCTCCTCATCCCTCCTGGGACCCTACGCCTCCCCTGGCTCCAATCTCCTCCCTCTGGCTCAAGCCTGGGCTGGTGCTGATGCTGCCCAGCGCTCAGCCCTGAGTGGGAGGTGGCTTCCAGTCGGCCAGCTCCTACAGACACTGCTCTGCAAACGCAGGTGCTCCAGGGGATGCAGCTGAGCCTCCAGGTTCCAGGGTCTCCTGTCTCCCGGCTTTGCCTCAAGGGCTGTGGACTGAGGCTTTCCTCATTTTGTATCTCATCTCTTTCTATTTCTCAAAGCTTCCTACAAATTTCTGATTCACTACCCTTCCCATTTCTTTTTCCACTGTTTTAGTGCATTGATTATTTTAAAGTTTCTTATGTCATTTCCTGGCATTTATGGCAGTCCCCAAGGTATAGAAAGTTTCTGCTCAGTCCACCATGTGGCTCCTTATTTCAATCTGTGCTTTGACTGTTAGAACACAAAGAGCAAAGAACCAGTTTTGGGTGAGTTACAGCTGAGATCAGTTCTTCTTAAATGGCTCTGTGGAAAGCCTATCGAAAGCCCAGAGCGTCCCTATTATCTAACTTCATGTCAATTAGTTCAGGCTTTTATGTCACGCTAAATTGGCAGCGAGTATTTCATGGACGATTCAGAATTATAGTCAGAGTTTGATCCTCTTTCCTGTTCTTTTGATGGCAAATCTCAATAGCACAGGGATGACCTGACCATTCTCAAACCGTTTCCAATAGCTAGAATAGTGCAAAATGGAGCTACATCTATCAAAATTGAGTTTTCACTTTTAGCACATTTTCCTTCTGAGTTTTTTTCCTACAATGCTTCATACAATTTCTTCGGAGTCAAAGATGTGGTTTCAAAGGTAAATTGAAGCCATTTCGCCTTATTTGTGATTCCGTGGAAACATCTGTGTGTGTGTGTGTGTGTGTGTGTGTGATTTCATAAGGCACATCCCATAAATAAGCTTAGTTAGTGTTTGAATTACTATTACATTACTTAGTGTTTTATTTACTATTAAATCTAACCAGCTTATCAAAAATTTTAAAAATATAAATGGTGTACATACCAGCTGTATTAGTAAGCCCAAAATATAAGAGCAGGGGACAAAAATGATGCATGTTACCAACACTGTAGCATCCTCAAGATGCTCCATTCCCTTCAGCAGAAGGGAGCAGGCTCAGTTCAGAAAGGTTGAAGGGATAGAATATGCTCATAAGAAAGGTGTGAACCTCACACAATTTAGGAGGCTTTTCCAGACCTCTTTGGTTGGAAAATCTCATGAGAAGATCCATTTAGCAAATGGTAAGGAAGCCTAGAAATCAGGAAGTAGATTATTAAAAGTAGGGAAGGGCTTAGAATTTAGTGGGAAATTTAGTGACTCTCCATAATGTTTATTTGGGGGAGGTTCAGCTGTGAGGGGCTGCTGCGAGACTTATTTCGGGCAAGGTGGTCACCTGCTTGGCTGGCGCAATCAAAGAAGGCAGAGCTTTGCTGAAAACCACACGAAACTGCTCCAGGCTTTCACTCCAGCAGCTCAACGCTGTTCTCTTTGCAAGGCTCTGCATCCGAGGGGCAGGATATATTTACGATGGGGTTTTAAGCAATTTCCCCTGCCCCAGGGTCATGACTGGGTTGCTCTCCAAGCCTCTTCTGGTTCCCGTTTCACAACTCCTGCCGAACCCGCAGACCACTAAGGAATGATGTGTAAATTTCACACGGCTCCCACGTTTGGGTTGGAAGAGCATCTAAAACTCAGTTGCTTACCCGGAATTTGTCCAAATATCATTAGTTGGACCCTCTCACATGATCAGCCTCTCTCATGAGACCTCCCTGGGATTTAGCACTGTCAGAAATACTAAGTGGGCAGCCAATCAGTGAGTACAAAGGTACTCACATTTTTCAAACATCAGGACTAGCAAACCTACTCTTCTGAACCTCAAAAACAATTTGGATTGGCTCACACTTTCCACGGAGATGAAAGTTAGCTCTCCCTTGTCCCAACACACCACACAAGTTTTGCTAGAGTCAAAGGAAGATCATTAAACAGAGTCCAGTTAAGATGGGCTGGAGTTCCCTTGGGAACAAAAGACTCAGCGTTCCCAGGAGGAAGCATGCTATGCAAGGTCTTAGTTTTCTGTTGCTGCTGTAACAAATTACTGCAAGCTTAGTCACTTGAAGCAACAAAGTTATCCTCTTCCAGTTCTGGGGTCAGAAATCTAAAATCAGGGCTTCACTCCTCCTGGAGGCTTCCTGGAGACTCCATTCCCTGCCTTTTCCAGCTTCTAGAGGTGTCTGCGTTCCTTGGCTCCTGCCCCCTCCCTGAATCACTCTAACCTCTTGCTTCTCTTGTCGCCTCTCCTACTAGTAACTCATTCCTCCTGCTCCCCTCTTTAGCTGACCCTTGCGATTGACCCCCAGAGAATCAAGGATAATCTCCCCATCTCAAGAGACATAACTTACTCATATCTGCAAAGTCCCTTTTGGCACGTAAGGTAACATTTGTAGTTTCCAAGGATTAGGACATGGACATATTCAGGGGACCATTATTCAGCTGACTGTAGTTAATTTCTCCTTAACCAAGAAAATCTAGACTCAAAAGTCAAAGCAATCGCACTCCTTGGTATTTATCCAAAGGAGATGAAAACTACGTCCACATAAAAACCTGCATACACATGTTTATTGCAACTTTATTCATAATTGCCCGAACTTGGAAGAAACCAAGATGCCCTTCAATAGCTGAATGGATAAATAAACCGTGGTCCGTCCAGACCATGGAATAGTATTCAGTGCTAAAGAGAAATGAGCTCTCAAGTCATGAAAAGACAGAGAGCAAGCTTAAAACTCTGTGCCTCCCCTTCAATTTTGTTGTGAATCTAAAACTGCTCTTAAAAAATTGTCCTAATTTTAAAAAGAGAGAGAACAAAGGCAACGACCAAAAACATTCTGTATTTACCTACATTGATAATTTTGACAATAGTTCAAGGCAAATTGCATTTACTTTCTTGGAAAATATCAGTACACATAAATGTGTTTTTCTTGTCTAAATAAGGAGAGTATACCTTAGGATCAAAAAAAGAAAGCAAGAGGGGCTGGCCCCGTGGCCGAGTGGTTAAATTTGTGCGCTCCGCTGCAGGCGGCCCAGTGTTTCGTTGGTTCGAATCCTGGGCGCGGACATGGCACTGCTCATCAAACCACGCTGAGGCAGCGTCCCACATACCACAACTAGAAGAACCCACAATGAAGAATATACAACTATGTACCGGGGGCTTTGGGGAGAAAAAGGAGAAAATAAAATCTTTAAAAAAAAAAAAAGAAAGCAAGAAAAGAAAAAAGATAAAGCATACACCCCACAATTTCCTCTTTCAGGAAGCAGGACGAGAGCTGAGATCCAGAGCCCTGGTTTGCACTGAAGAGGGGCACTCTCTCAGGTTCCTTAGTGAGGTCTGAGGTGCGATGGGGAGGTGAGTGCTGGTGCGGGTGGGAGAAAGCTCGATGGGGCCCTGGCAGCAGGCACGGGCTCTGTGAACCTGACGCGTTATTGAAGGGCCTTGTCACCACCACGTGAGGCTGACGAGTTGCAGGAGAAGCACAACTCCTAGAGCTGGCGACTGCCTGGCGTCCTGGCTCTCTCTGGACGGCATGCCTGGTTTTCCTTGGCTCTGGAGTGGCACACATCACCTCTCTGGGCCTCAGTTTCTCCTGAGAAAGGGCAAGCGCAGCTTTGTATGCCTGTCTTTGTGGCGTAGTGAGGCCATGATGAGTTGTGCTTGCTGTGCCAAGTGCAGAGTGTCATATTTAGGATCAAACGATTCCCCTGAAGAGTCGTTTTTCTTCCCCTCTGGTGGCAAACTCCACGGAAGCAGGGGGAGAAAGGGTTCCTGCAGTGACTCACAAAATAGATTATGGCGACGGCCACTTATCTTATTGTCACCTCACAATAGGAGGAAGGCTTATTATAAAAGGAAGGCTGCTTTGATGCACTGAAAAACAAACAGAGGCATGGTCTTTATCACTATAAGAAGATTCTGGAAACAGAGACAGGCTGGTAGTGTAAATCCTCTGTCAGTCCCAGCTCACTAACGCTCCGGTTGAGACTGGGATTGAAAGCAAGGAAGAATCAGCCTTCCAAGCTGTATGAGCCGGAGCATGTTGGAGACGGGCCCATGGCCATCACCAACACTGTCATTTTCAAGAGCAGCTGCCCCATTTCCCTGGCCCCATACCAGTTGATGGCACAAGTGGGAGGAAAACTCAGTTTCAAATGTTAGTTAATTTATTTTTCTTTCTTTCCTTTTATTGCACAGAAACTGGTAACTTTGTATGAATAACTTTTGCACTCAGTTTACTTGGGTTAGTACAACACTTTGTGTTTAAGGTCCTCAAACACCACGGATCCCCTAGTGTGTGTGGGGGAGACTTTATGAATTAACAGACGTTTGTGTGAATAAAGTTATTTGATGGGAGGGAGTAAGGCTCACACTTTCTACTCTGCTATGTCTTTCTTCCAACACTTCTTTTAAAAGCTTATGTTCAGAACATTAAAAATAAATATGGAAACAGAGAAACGAACCCTCCCCAGAGCCTCTCTGGCTCCGCACAGGTGGGGATGCCTGGCCCCTGGGCAATGACCCCACAGGGAACTCATCTACAGCCTCCAAGACGGCGGACAGTGGCTGGCTTCTCAAAGTCCCCTGACAAACCCTCTCCTGGGCCCCGGGTGCCACAGCTCTCGCAGCCCCACTGCCCTGGTGGTAACAACTTGCCAAGGACGAGTTAGTGGCAGCAGCAGGCGCTGTGGGAGGGGTCTGTTGAGGTGGTCGTGACCCCACAGTGCCTCTCCGTGGTCTGACCTTCGTTGCTAGGATTGAGACCCAAACAGGCATAGAGCTCCCCTGCAGGATGAGCCCCCACAACAGAGAGCTGGAGGGTGAGAAGTCACCCTGAGCTCCCTCACTCTCGCTCCCTCCCCCATCACGTGGAGATGAAAAATTAAAAAGACATCCCAATCTAGGCGGCCTGTGGTGACCATGTCTCGGCCAGGTAGGGAGCCGAACCATTTCTCTGACTCCAGAGCTGGTCGTCCCAGTAACTCCACCACCACCGTGACTTCTATCGCTCTGCTCGTGTCCTAACACTACTCGGGGAGTTGGATTACAAAATGATTTGTGGTAATGGGAGTGAAGGAGAGGGTTATTTGACTTCAGGAAACAGCGCTGCAAGTTGGGAATGATATATGAAATGAAACATCCAGGGCCAATGCACAGTCGATACACGAGGTACAACAGGCTGTCCCCGCTGTGCCGAGCCGTTTCCTTGTAACCAGACACACAGACGTTCGGCTCAATCAGCAGCAACCTCCCAGAAAACCGCAGCAAGCCCCTAAGTCGCAGATAAAATATAGCCAGCTAACAGGCGTGCTGTTAATTAGCCAGAGAGTGAAGGAGGGAGAGAGAGGGTGAGAAAGATGGATTTCCACATGCACGAATATCCAGCTCTTTCTCCTCCCCTCCCAAGTCATACGATCCATCTGCCTTCAAAAAGCCCAGAAATAAACACAGCCATCTTTTTCACAAATGCTAAAATTGAACTGGTATCACCTTTGAAAAGTGAGGGCTCCCAGACTAAAAAACACAGGTAAAAAATAATAATAATAAAATAAAAAATAGAAGTGAGCTATTTTTGACTCCTTTATTCCAGCTCTAAAAAAAAGAGAGAGATTATTATTGAAAGTTTCAACAGAAAAACAAAAAAAAGAAAAACTGGTTTTAAAGATTTTCTTTAAAGCTCTTTAAACATGAGCTGCCTTTTTGTAAATTTCAGAAATACTTTACAATTAGTTCCCAAACACTCATGGATGATGGGTGTACTCTTGGTTTCTCAGCCCCAGAGGAGTCTGCTGTCCGCTGTGGCAGGGCGCACGGGGGAGCCTGCAGAATCCTCTCAGATGCAGACGCAGAGTGTTCTGGAAACACAGCCTCATCCACACTGCAGTTCCCAAGGCAAAGATTTTATGTTTTTACTGAAAAAGCCAGGACAAGCCCAGGGCCACAGGCCAGAGTTTATCTCCACGATTGAGGCAGCGGTCCTCATCACACGATAGATCATAATGATTTAAAACATCAAAACGGTGCCAAATAATTAGCAGATGAAACTCACGGATTCCAATTGTATGACTATGAGATTAAATTAGCCATTTATGGATTTCAGCAAGAGAGGAGACTAAAATGTTTTATAGTGTAGTTAAAAAAAGTCATTGAATGATTCCCTCATGTTGAACATTTCCTAATGTCAGAAACAGGGTGGATGACACAGAAATCATAAATCCAATTGATAAGTGTTAAAAATCACTTTAGTCTGCCGTCTTAGTAGAAATTCAATAAAGTCGAATGGAGAATATACCCTGGCCGGGTCCAACACGTGCAGGCATTTCCACAGCTCATCTGAAGAAGGATGTGTGTCCCTATATTAATTGCATTTCATTCTTCACTAATTGATTACTTTTTAAAAGCTTGCTTTATATGGGACCTAATTTATCTCGGATGCGGGTTATATGTATTTTCTCCCTGTATGTGCACTTCCGTACATCCACCCCATGGGCTTTTAGTAGTCCCCGCCTATTCAATATATTCACAGGAGCATTTTAATTTTAACAGCAACCACCAAAACTGGGGCTCTGGGATCTTTTTCTTTTTCCTGTCAATGTGAGACAATGCTTTTTGGTCTGTGTTCCTGACAACGTGTGACTCTGCAATTATTTCTCAAATGGCAAGCGAGGCATGTAATGCTAATAAAAGTCATGGCCTGATTTTTAAAACTAGTCGCCCAAGAGAGAGGCCCAGAGACGCTCACTGGTCATGTGTTCGTCATTGTACCTGGAACAACGAGGGTCTCTGTTTGTTCATTGAAGGAAAACGAGTAAAAATTTGCTCCAGTTATCTGTCAGCTTTTTAAATAGGAGCCTTCAATATAAAACCGAGCTAGATTTTAAACTTAGATCTCCCAGGTGAGTTGTAAGGATCAGGATATAAGGGGAGTTGCGCTGACGGAAAAAACATCCCTCTGTGATTATTCTCAGAAGCTGTTAGCCCTCCCTCTGCAGAGCGGCACGCAGGGGCCTCTCCCCACGCCCAGGAGCCTCACCAGCGCTTTTATCAGAAACTTGCTTTTTCCCTGGGAAGATGTGTGCAAACGCAGGCTGACAGACAGCACGGCCCGTTATCGTCAAGACACAAATGGCTCTCTGATGCTTCCCGGTTTAGAGACTCGGGTTCCACCACCTCTCGAGTTTGCAAACATCTTTTCCTTGCTTGCCCCACTTAACGGTCCGAATTAAGTCATTTTTTAAAAATCAGCCTAGAGAATTTTTGAGAGGAACGGAATAACAAAACACAGCCCTGTCTCCTTCCCAAGTCCTTCCTCTGGACTGCTTGGATGTCTGACTCTGCCTCCACTCCAGCAACACAGCTGGCTGAGCCTGGGGCAAAGCTGGAGAGGGGGAACCCGACGCATCCCATTGACAAACAGAAACGAACGTCTTTCCAGCAGGTTCTACATAATCGCTAAACAAAACCAGGGAGAAGATATTTTTGATGTAAATTTCAAGCAGCTGTGACCCTGTATTTTCTTGAGGAAATAACACCATTTCCTAAAGACGTCTAGCACTGGGATCTCCGGCAGCATCGCAATTTCCTTTCTTGTTTACTAAAAAGCCCATATTTTGGCTTTTGTATCACACCTAAGCTTATTGCCTCGATCGCCGTGTGCCCGGGGAGCGAGTCCTATTCCCTGCTCTGGGGGTAAGCACAGCTGCGCTCTCTGAGGTTCGTACCTGCGCTGTGTGCTGCGAAGAAAGCCATTTCACGGCACCAGGTATTCTCACTCCAGGGCTACTTGGACTGGCGGAGACTGAGAACTTTGTGCAACCGCAGTGGAGTGGGTGAAAATGAATCAGATATGAAAATGTCTGAAACAATAAATTAACACACAGCAGGGGGGGTGATAGATTAATCCTGTCTGGTCCAAACTCTACCTGACACCCATTACTGTTACGGGAGGTGGGACTCGGTGACGGCACTGGAGGAAAAATGAACATTCCCCAAAGATTTGAGGCTTTGCAATTGGTATGTAATGTGATTCTGCGAAGGAACCCATACGGCTCTGATAGTATTGATGTGTTGAATTCCAGGTAACCTGTCAGCAGACTTCTCTCTCTCTCATCTTGGTTTTATTTAATGCAAAAGGCACTTCTTTGACATTTAGAAAAACTACTGAAAATGTGGATACCTGATGAAGCTTATCAATGTATTTCCTAATACAAAACAAATAATTCTGCAGCTCTTTTGCTTTCTAAAGGTGCATAATAGCAGGCTTGACAATAGCAGTTGATGAAACAAAAGATAAAACCCTCTGAACATTTTGTCCTGTTTTCTTTCCAGGTACCTAAGACTAACAGCTATTTCCTAATTCTATGGAGTCCCTAATTTGTGTGCATCCTTTGAAACATAATTGGCCAAAGTCTGACTTATTTTCCTTGAACAAACATTTGTAAGAGATATTTAGAACGCACACCCCCAAAAGTGAATCCGGGAACAAATTCACATTCAAATGGCTCTGAGTAGTATTTCTCTTCTTGATATTTTGTTTGAAATATTTTATGTTTGAGGGTTTCGGAAGTAAGATTCTAAAGTGCACATTACTATGATCTCAAATCAATAAATTGCTGCTGGAGTCTCATGGTACACGAGCCCAGTCCTTCAACACTTTTAAAGGAAAAGAAATTTGCAGAATAACATTCTTTTCTCTCCTTAAGGTTGAAAACAAGACATTTTTTATAGACGCTCCATTTCTATTGTTTGTGAGGAATTTCAAGACCAAACAATGAATCTTAGATTTTGATTTTCTTTTTTAAATATAAGATTAGCCCTCCAAATGAATATTGTACAGTTTTAACTATAAAATAAATGCGTAGCATCTTTAAGGAGAGGAGATGATATTCTGTCTCACACTTTTCTTTCGGTTTCTAAAAACTACGTAAACATATTTATATTAAAGATGGGACTTCTGGGAACGTTAGTGGATTAAATGGAATCACAAGATGCTAATAATTTATGTCACCTCTCATTTTAACCATCCCAGAAAATGAATTCCTATGGTCTTATTTTTTCCATGTTTTTGTTTAATTCGCTCAAATAATTTTCTTATCAGTAATTTGAAAAATGCTCACTGCTTTTGCCCAAAATATTTTAAATGCTCATTGTAGCAATTATAACTTAGCTAGCTAAAAGTCAGATAATTAAACACTCAAAGATAGACTGCATTTTTTTGCATTTATCCTTCGGAGACTAGAATTTTAGCACAGCTAAAGCTATGCAAATTGGATTCACTTGTCTGTAGATTTCTTGCTGCATATTAAGACCACTTGTTCTCGATTCGCCCCTGCTGGGGGCAACAGTAGTATTTCTTCAAGAAGAGAATTGTATATGGAGGCATGACATCTCGAACAACCTCTGCCCCAGGAAGTGTTAGCAACGACAAGAAAAAGTGCAAAGGGCAGGAAGGACAACATGTTTAAAATAACCATATAGCTCATAACGGAGGAAGATTAGTCAGAGAGTGGCAATAAAAATCTTTCTGCTTCGAATACTGAGCACACAGCAACACGTATTTCAACAAGGAAAAGAAATAAATATTGCTGATTCCAAGTGATAGAGCTTTTCAAGAGGTTTTGCTACTTAAAAGTGGGTGCCATTTCAGGGGCTACAATGCCTTTCCTCAAAGATGGTTTGGAAGGTCCCATGTTTACTGACCACCGATTTTTTTTAATGTTTTGGATTAACAAAGCCACACACAGCATTGCGACTGGGGCTTCTGGATTGTTTCAAAAGAAGCAAAAGGAGGGGTCATTCATGCCTCAGATGCCTTCTGCTGGCCCAGCAGAGGCAGGCTTCAGCTCCTCCTGCACCTGGCACAGGCTGCAGAGAGGTGCCCAGGCTGTGCTCTAGACACTTGACTCCAGGTAGAGTCGGCCGTGTGTGTGTGAATGTACAGGGGGCGAGGGGTGGGTGCACGTGTGTGAGTGTGTGTGCATGCCTGTGTGTGCCTTTGTGCCTCACAGATTTTCCTTCTGCTCCCCAGTCTCTGTCCTTGCTTCCCAGAGGCCATTTTGGTCCCAGACAAGGCGTCGTTTATCCGTGTTGCCATGTTCCTCCATCCCTCCCTCCCACTGACAAATCTGTTGTGTGCTGCCTCTTTTAAGGATGCTTGATATAAAAATGAAGTGAAGTTTGCTTCTGGCTATATAAAAGCTTTCTACTAATACACACACCACACAATCCTAACCGCCTTGCTGTCAAAGGCTGACCAAACCACTTCAACTTGCATAAGTCAATTTGGGACCTCCGTTGACCTCACCAAGCCAATCTTGTGCAAGGGACAAGATCTTTTACTTGGACATGTGTGGCCTCTGATATCCCCTCCATTCCAGACTTTTCTTACCATTGTCTAGCCATCCTGAGGTTTTCATCAGAACCAGCATCTCCCCAGTATCGCCTCTCCCACCATCCCACATCTTGTGCAAGAAGGGGCTTTGCTGACCCCCACACTCCCACCAAGACTGATGCTGCTGCTCACAGAGCACTCCAAGAGAAACTTGGATGTGTCATCCTGGAACCTCATTTCCAGTGATTGAAATGAGCTCTGTGCCCACATGGGAAATGTGCGGCTGTCGATCTTTCTGAATACATTTCACAACATTGATTTTAAATACTCTACCATTGTTTTCCTTCGGATTGTATGATTATCACGCTCATTTAGAGGCCCCAGAACTCACATTGTGAAAATCAACTGACTGTTTCTGACTTGCTGATCTTCCATGAGAATCAGGGAAAACTCCAATATGTTGGGGAGAAAATGTTTGGATGTGAAGTGAACTAAAACGTGCCACTTCAATGGGCTGTGAAAAGTTCTCCACTTACGTGTGTTTGGAGTCCAATTCTCCCCTTCACTCAGGCCCAAAATCCCCACCGATGATGCTACATCCCAAACAAATCCAATTCCACCACTTTTTAAGGAAGGCGTGTTGGTGCTTTCTTAACAAATAGAATCAAAATACGCTTCGCAACATCCTGTCCAAAAGGGCTCACCACCTGGAGGAAATGCTGAATGGCTGAGAAAAAAAGAGGGTCTTTTTGCTTGTCGTGATTAATTTATTTAAACCTCTTTCTCTTTGAAAATCTCCTCAATAAAATTCGATCTCGTCAGTAGCAATGAATGGTGGGGATCAGCCTGGCCCCAAACTGGCCCACACTGAGAATAACAACCAGCCGCTTAATGAGGCCCCGTGTTCCCAATTTTTTATTCCCACTTTATGTGCATGTAACTCACTTTAAAGACAATAGATTCTTGGAAGGGAATGCATGAGGCCAGGAGGAGCTGGCCTGTGTTAACACCCAAAATACTATGCCACAGTTTCTGGTTCACTTCCCTTCCAGAATATTCTGGGGAATGTGGACTTGTCAAGATGTGTGCCTGAATTTGTGTTTCTGAAATCAGATTCCATTCTTTCCAAGTATTTCGGTCAGAAAAATACTGGGGGAAGTGTGAAAGGAAAAACAAAACCAAAACAAGACAAAGAGGTGAGCCTCAAAAGTCTCTCCCAGTGGAGAGCTGTAAATTATGTCTCCAGTCTCTACAAACTTCTGGTTTTATTTCCCTTAAAATTTTAACTGCTGTCTCTGTGCTCAGTGCTCCGTCCCAGCAAAGCCAGCTTGGAGATGCAGATAGGCTGGTGTGGAACGCCGTGAAGTTGGTAAACTCGATGTTCACAGGCTGCAAGAAGTAGGGTGATTCTCCGCAGGCAGCAGACATATTACAGAATTCCTTATATAGTGCTCGCTCTCCAAATTTCCTTTACACTTTGTTTACTATATATTCCAATAGTGTAATATTAAACAAAAACAGTGTGTCCTACGCCAGGATGATTGATTACTGCACCGTCACAAGGTCACCTCCTAGGGACAGGCTGGGTGCAGGAGGGGCTGTCTGACTCGTACAGTTAACACTATATCCGCATTGTATGAATGTCACCAGCAATCCAGTGATTTATTGCTTGGAAGGCTCTGTTCAATTTTTTCTGCCTGACCAAATTGCACATTTTCTAGAAAAAGAAGCAAAAATATTTCAGCACATGGATTACCTCAACTCCTCATTCTCCCCGCTAGGTCCACGCACATTCGCAGCCATCCTGATGATCAAAACCTCTTCTCTCTCTCCGTTTTCCCCCCTTCTGCTAGATATTTGGCAAAAATGATTATTACACTAATGAAAAGGTACAGCAGGAGATTAAGGGCTTTTTAATCAGATTTTGGTAACATCTGTGGGCCACGAGTAAGGGCAGCTGTATGCTCTGTTTCTTAATTTTAGCTAGATTTACTTTGGATATAAAATTGTTAGCCTCGGGGAAAATTGAATGGGGGTTGGGGAGGGGGAGACAGTCTTAGAGAAAACTACGTGACCAAAACTGTTTCAAAACACCGTGAGATAAACCTCTTTTGCTCTAAAGGGTATTTTTTTTTTTCTTTCCTAGAAAAGATACACAATGGAACTAAGGAAGCATTTTTATTAGAAACTATTCAGCCAAATTGAACAGAAATCTCTCTTGGACACAGAGGCACGCCATCCAGGCTGGGATCTGCGGAGACTGTCTCACAGTTTATTCACCATTTTTAGGGGTTATTTCTCCCTCTAAGCCAGCATTTAACATAACTTGCATAAGCCTTCAGGATTCAGCACATGCTCTATGTAAATACAGATGAAACAGAAAGAATATATAGTCCAGTACAGATGCCAATATATTTTTAAATTAATTTGTTTTTACTTTTGGTTGTGCACTTGTCCTTTCTGTGGAAGCTGCATCAGCTTCAGACACTTAGCATAGTGACTCATGTAAAAAGTCTCTCAGGTGTGTATGACGGTCATGTATTGTTTATTTGGGACTTTTAACCACTAGAGCTGGATATTTTGAATATTCTGAACTAGGAAAATAGATCGGACAAGATGTAAACGTTTTTTGAGCTTTTTCTCAAATTTAATCGACCACTGAAATGTCTCCATAAGGAAAGATTATTTGTGTTTGTCGCTTCTTAGCTTTGTTTAGTTTTATGTAGGAGGAAAAAAGTGTCAGAGGGAGGGAACATAGGGAAATGCGGAAGAGAGTAACTTTTTCAGGGCTATCGGAAAATTCTCACCAGAAACACCCCAAGGCGTAAACCGAGTCTACTTTCAATAGACATATAGGAGTCTCGAGTGTTATCGTCATTCATTATTTCTTATTGGCCAACCATTTTTTTAAATCACAAAGTGACTAATCAAGAACAATTTCATAAAATATTCTCCAATCAACTAATCTTTAAGTGCTAAAATTAGCATTTTGCCATCTTTCCTGGGTATTTCCTCTCTCTGGGCGGGATCTGTTACTCATGCCAACAACAGCGCTCAGTAAGAAAAGCGCACCGTCGCTGGACTTACACAGCCCCAAAGGCTTCACAGAAAATGGGTTCGAATTCTTGGGGGGACCGACCTTGTATCAGTGTATTTATAGACCTTATTCTCTTGATAACGTTAAGAAAAATTTTCCTTGATCGCATTATGTCAAAAAGTTTAAGCTTCTTGTGTCCGTGAAGGCTCCTCAAGGGACAGAACCATCCCCACAGCAAACGGAGACGAGCTCAGGGCCCACTGGGCATCTTCTCAGGAGCCCGGCGCCGGCTCCTGGAAACCTGTTGGATGGTTTTCAGATGGCAGCATGGGCTCCTCCTTCCTCTTCCTGGGACTCAAGTCTATAGTTTTTCCCTAGAGGGGACCGAATCCACCCAAAAGACACAGAGAGAAAAAGAAAAAGAAGAAACATAGTTTTCAAATAGAGAAGACTTCCAGTTGTGAAAAATTTTTAAAAAAGAGAAATGTATTAAAAACCGCTCCAACATGAAAGTGATGAGCGTGCATGAAGTTCTTATGCCCACTTACCCACCTCAGTTGTGAAAACTACAAGTTAAGACAGCACAGTACCATTGCACAATGTGGCATCTTGTGCCGCCCTCCATTAGAGATATTTCCTCTGAAATCATGACTCATCCTGGGTTTTTACCTCAATAGGAGGAAACCACAGAGGCTCCCCTTCCCACTTTTCTTGTCTAAACATCGACAGCTGTTCTCGTGGGCTGGTTCAAGTTGTGGCCATGATCGCTGCTTTGGGGGACAACTTTTCCTTGCCTCTTGTGAGCTTTGACACTTTGCCCTGAAATTTTAGATTCAAACCTTACCTGGAGGTTTCCCTTTATTCATTCTTACTACTAAAAAAAAACCAAAAACTTTTATGTTTGAGGTATTTCACGAAGCCCCATATTCTTGAGACTGGCATTTCAAAGAACCGTATGAACTGCCTGCTGTATATTAATATTCCACGCTTTTTTTTCCCTAATTGGTAGAACCCAATCAGAAAAATGTCTTTCACAAAAGATTCGTGGGTTCATCACCAAATATCTTAAAGAAATAGGAGAGAAGTCTAAATGGAGTGTCTGCAGCTAGGAAGGAGCACAGCAGATCTCATCTTTTTTTCTCTTATTTTCTTTCTTGCCACTTGGTGATATCACTTTTGTTCATTTACCTTTTGGTAAAAGAGACAGTCACAGATCTCAGTCAGTGCAGCTCTCATTGTTTTCCGTTGATCTGTCTCTTGTGGGGATTAAAAGATGTGGCTCATTCTGTTTCTACTGGGGTGGAGATCCACGGGTCTCTAACCTGTTCCTACTTCCTTTGGAACTCACAGCCCAATTAGTGGCACTTTACTGGCAGTCAGAAGATGGCACCTGGGAAAAGAGACACAGAGAGACTGACAGGCACAGGAATAGGTCTACACACTGAGGTTCAACCATGCGCTAGAGAAACGGAGCCTGTTCAGGGCAACAGGACCACGCAGAGTCAAAGCTACAGGCTTCTCCAAGCGTTTGTCTATGGATTTAAATGCATACATCTGTTTTTTTCCTTTTAAAAGCCCCAGGCCACATGTACTAACAATTCAGATTGTGGTAAGGGAAAAAAAATTCCTTCTCACTACACCCACACATACACAAATACAAAGCAAGAAAGCCAACAACATCCAAAGAATGCTACAAGAACACCAAAGGTCTAGATGTCTTCTCACAGGAAAACACCCTTCTGTCTACTCCCCAAAGATGGGGACTGGAGGATTTTTGCAGGCCCACAAAGAAGGACTATTCCATCTGACAGGCAGTGTTTCTGCACTTGCACAATACTTCCCAGGAGCTCTCCCCACCTGTGAATGGCTAGGTGGCATTGTCAGCTATCTCTTTCATTCTCCCTCTGCTTTGAACACAGACGGTAAGGTATTTTTTTCAATGTTTCCCAGAAGTCGTCGTCCCTCCCCAAATGTGTACAGTGGCGCTGGATCATAGGTGGATACTGATTGGTCGTTGCTGGGACACCATTCCTGGAAGTCCCAGGCAGTGTCTAAGAATAATGTCAGCACAGTGCAGACCCTACGGGTGCCCGTGGGCAAGATGGGTATTTTGGGATGTGGATGGCATGGGTAATTCTGGGACTCCTTGCAGGAGACAGATAACTGCTATGATAATGCTGTTTTCTACCCTTTATTAAGACATGCCAGAAAAGCACTACTAATTAAACAAACGTGAGATGAACAAGGCAACGGTAATAAACTGTGAGCCATTTTAAAATAATTTTAAAAATCCAAAAGAAATGAATTGCAATGCAGAAACATAAAGCCATGTTTAAATGATTTTGGAGTATGTTCCAAAAGTCAGGTGCTAAGTAATCACGTAATTCCTCATTTCCATTGAATTCCTTAAGGTTCCTCATTGGGAAAGGAAAGAAAAATTCACAGCTTAAATAATTTAAATGAAACCATGTCTAAGGATGTGACGTGACAAAATTTCTGTAGTTCTGGCCCAGCCACATCTTGAAGGAATATATCAATGTTTTCAAAAATTATCTGGGCACTCTATAAAATGTTAACGCTTTTTTAATTACAAGGTTTATGTCACTTGGTGAAATTTTAATGTAATGAAACATTCAGCTGGACCTTGTGCTGGATGTAAAATAAAATTATTCATTGAAAATCAGACCACAGGCCACCTACTGTTTTTTTTAACAAATGGTTGAACTATCACGGGGTTACAGAACTTAACATGTAAATTGCAGTAGAACTTATAATTTCTGATTCAAATCCCTAAAGACTGCCATTTAAGTCAAATATATGAGTGAAATTTTGCTTCTGTGCCATAATAATGCAGTGGAATGGTCAAAAATCTGAACATATCTAGAGTAATTATTAACCCAATCGTAATGTATTTTTAGTTATTTAATCAAAGATATAAAAATTATGAATGTCAAGTTCTTCTTATAAAAATGAAGTTTTAAACACCAGCATTTAATTTCAAGGGTGACAATGCCAAATCTCACCCATTAGGGGAATTTCTCACAAAGCCAAGTAGTAGAAGGGAGAGAGAAAGATTGCTGCTCAGATTTCAGGGCATTACCAGGAAATAGCAGAAAAGGACTATTTTTCTCCAAAACGGTCTTGAACTAATTTTTAACATTAACTGAAATTGATCAATCTTCCATAAGCTCCACTTGATCTATGGGCTAAGACAAAAACCATGAAACAAATCCCACGGAAATCCCGTGCTTCCCAGGTAAGCATCCTAGCAGGTGTGTAGCGCTCAACATTTCCGGCCCCAGCTGACCGAGTCTATTGTTTTCTATTTGTGCTGCAGGGAAATCTGAAAGGTGATTTTATGTCACCTGGTAAGAGTAATAGAATTTTTCCCTTTTGCTCTCATCCCCCGAATGTTAAAAACCTATTGGTAACACAAAAATTTCAATTTTCATATCATCTCTGTTGAGGAGGTTCGGTTGCCCACGAGCTCCTGTATTTATGAACTCCTTAGGGCCCCTCTTCATCCTCATGTATTTCCCTGGGACGAAGGTCTTGCCTTCGCGTTGTTGATACAGAAGTCTCCAGCTGTCCCTTGACTCTACCTAAACCCCAAGACAGTAGGAAGCACCATTTTATTTTTGCAGCCAGGGGGTATAAATGTCTTCCACTTCACCCTGTCTCCCCCACTTATTGGTGGTCAATAGGCCCAGCAGGAGTTGAGCTCTGACCTTACAGGGAAAATGAAATCTGTTCTACAGCTACTGGAGGAGCAGAGGCCATTGAAAATAAAGGATCATCTCCAAAGTTTCCATCAGCTGAATGACTCAACCTCCTCTGGTATCCGGCGTATCTACAGATCCCCCAGAAGTGAGGGGATTGAGTTGTCTTTTATTTTTTTGCCTGCTTTCTGAAAAATGTGCCACTGAGCAGAGAAGTGGGCAACAGAAGAGAGGAGAGTCCCAGAAAAGGACCTAATTAAACTAGCAATGGAAAACTAGCACTTGAATATTCAAAGGCCATCTCAGAGCCCGGAATTGAAAGGATTAAAGAAATGACCTTTGTAAAAATAGCAACAGTCTTGGGGCTGGCCCCGTGGCTGAGTGGTTAAGTTCGCGCGCTCCGCTGCAGGCGGCCCAGTGTTTCGTTGGTTCGAATCCTGGGCGCGGACGGCCCAGTGTTTCGTTGGTTCGAATCCTGGGCGCGGACATGGCACTGCTCATCAGACCACGCTGAGGCAGCGTCCCACATGCCACAACTAGAAGAACCCACAACGAAGAATACACAACTATGTACCGGGGGGCTTTGGGGAGAAAAAGGAAAAAATAAAATCTTTAAAAAAAAAAAATAGCAACAGTCTTCAATGTACACGTGCAAACATCCTTCCTTAAAGTCACAGAAGGACCGGGGAGCCTGGGCTGCTCTTTCCATTCCCTCCTGCCAAACACAGCCCTGCACCCACCCAAACACCGTGAGCCCGGGTCTGCTCCTCGCAGATCCTGGTGTCATCTCACTGGGTCTGCTTATCCGTCATCTCATCTTTCACCTGAGAACCAGAGGGATGAAGAGTCCATGATCCATCTCAACCATCACAGGCCACTCCCCGCCTCCCTGGCCCCGTGCGATTCCTCAGTGATCCTTGAATCTCTCCCCTGTCACAACTCTTTCATCATTATCTGAGGTGATTGGTCAGCTTCATGCCACCACCTGTCTTTTCGAGCCCACGCCAGCTGCACTATGGAAAGCTGTCAGTCCTGCGCTCATTCCATTTATACTGAGTCTCATTAACACCTCTTTCCTCTGGCTATCTGCCACTACGATTTAAGAAGACTGTTGTTACTCAACACACAGAAGAAAAAACCCAAAAACTGTGGCAAAATACAGGTGTGGGTCTATCTGATTTAAGCTCACACATACTGAGTAATTTTGAGTTAAAATAACTCATAGCAGGCTTTAGAGCAAGTTTTCGCTAAGGCATTTCAATTTAGATGAGATTCATGCCTGAAACCCGGGCACACTGTTTTCAGGGAATCACCGCATTCAATGAATTTTTAAAATATGTTCCTGCAATGACCAATATTTATGAATTTACTAATCTACCAGAGGAACATGGGTCTAGAGCAGGAAAACGACTTTCAAAGATAATAAACAGCAGCTGAGGACACGTCAGGTCCACTGTACTCAGAACAATGTATTTTCCTGTGAGTGGGCCTGATGCAGACTGACGGAGGCACAGTGCCCTCCTGCATGCCCAGCCCCACCTTCCTTCTCTCCAGGAGAACCCTGGGCTTCCATAGGACATTAGTTTGTTTTACCAGGTGCCAAAATGCCTCTTGTAAAACCCATACAGAGGAGTCACCACATCTGAGCACTCACATAGAGAAGGGCAATCTCTGGATCTGGCTTCTGTCCGCCACACAGTGGACACATTCCTTCCCTAGGTATGTTTAGTAGGAACCAAGAAGTTCAAGTTTCTGATCATCACAGGAAGTCACCCTCTAATCGAGTCCTAAAGTGGTAATATTCTTACCATGGTCTGGCACCTCCTAAGACCACGAATTTCTACACCTCTTGGGTTTTTCATTTTCCACTTACCTGGTGACCAAGACTGATTTGTCTTGGCTTTTTCTGCACTGCCTTCAAGCCCATGTCTCTGTGAGGGAAGGAGGAATTGGTCCAGCAAAGTGAGAACTACGCAATACCAACAGTAGCCTTGGGCTTATCCTCGAAACAGGATAGGCTGGGGCACATTCAGCTTCAATATGACAGACTGGGCATGAGGCCATGTGCCATTCATACTGAATGTACTGGAAGCCTCAGCTAGTGAGGCCAGGCATTCATTAGATAGATCCACATGGCTTGGCTGAACCTCCTGTTTGCCCAGCCAGTAACCTCCAGTTAGCTGCCATACAAAGGAACGGTGGTCGCCCCTCATCCTCTATGCTCCTTTGCACCTGTGCATCTGGGATCCGGATCAACCACACTCTCATAGAATCCCAGTCTGACTTTTCTTTCTTTCTTACTAGACCGTGAGCTACCAGATAGCCGTGTTATAGCTTCAGAGCCCAGTATATGGCTTGGCATGCAAAAAGCGGAGTGAATACTGCTTTTGAGGAATCCACCATTGGTTTAGAGAGACATATTCACATAGATAATCCTTGGATACTGCAGTAGTTGATGAATTGGGCCCCTGCTATGGACCAAAAGAATCAGGGTGACACAGCAAGGAAACTGGGGGGGTATAGGGGGGCACTAAGGAGCTGACCGGGAAGACTTGGTGACACTCTGGGGCTCCATGGAAGGAGCCTGCACCCCGGGGGACTGAGTGTCAGGGGGCCACTTTCAAATGTGGTCCACATTAAGGTCATTTTGTATACACTGCCTAGCGGGTTCATGGTTCCCTAACTAAACAGAGCAAATCACATGTCTAAATATGGAAATTCTTGAAATGCTCAAAGGTTCCCTATAGTCAAAAACTTTGTGAAGGAAACTTTACATCTTTGTGGTGAGTTTTCAGAAATTTCCTAAGTAAGGTAATATTTTAATGCAGCACCTATATTGCTCACGGATATGACTGCAGACATCAGAACGATAGGAAATAGTACACAGTGAGGAGACGCATCAGTGACAGAGGGAGGAAACCAGTGCACTTTGGCGAGTCCGTCCTGATCTCTGCCCACCACTCAAGGACAGTCTCCCAACCCTGGGCCGAGAGCAACCCTTCCGGCTGCGTTTGCATTGGCCACATTTAGGGAGCACCTGCGACACAACTTGACATGGTCTACCCTCATGCTGAGAAGACACGAGGGCTCACAGGGAAGCTGCTCACACAGGCAGCCTCTGATCCACACCTCAGAGCTCACATGACAAAGGGACCTTTGGGATTGGATGAATGTTTTTGCCTTTGTTTTTTCTGTATCTACACAGCAAATCATCAGTTTGGATGTACCATTACTTACTCCAAGTAAATTAGAACATATTAGTGAAAATACTTTTTTTAAAAATATGACTGTTACGGACTGAATGTGTCCCCCCAAAATTCATATGTTGGAGCCCTAACCACTATGCGATAGTATGAGGTGGCGTGGCCTTTGGGAGGTGCTTAGGCTAGATGAGGTCATGAGACTGGGGTCTTCATTATGGGATTAGTGCCCTTATAAGAAGAGACAGGAGAGAGCTTGCTCACACTGTCTCTCCCTACCATGTGAGGACACAACAAGGAGACAGCCATCTGCAGGCCAGGAAGAGTGTTGTCACCAGAGCCTGACCATGCTGACACCCTGATCTTGGACTTCCAGCCTGTAGAACTGTGAGAAAGCAAACATCTGTTTTAACCCCCCAGTCTGTGGTATTTTGTTATGGTGCCCAAGCTCACTGATACGATGACTCTATACAAGGAACTTATATTTTAATTCAGTAAACCCAAAAAGCAAGAACTTTCTGTGCTTGAAATTAGAAAGAGAAAAACTGACTTGATAAGAGAGAGAAGAGAGGAAGAAGAAAGAATATGATAGAAAAAAAAAATGCGGAACAATTTATATTGAGGCAGAGGCTGAGATGCCAAATGCCAACCTTCCATCTGAACTGATTTTCCGAGCCACCTTCTACACTCCTAAAATATTCTATGTAATTGAAGCATTTTCATAAGTGCCTGTATGAATGGCATGGCTATAATAAGCATCTTTTCTGGGCTAGATTACACCATTGTACCAAGTTAGAGTCCTAATTATCAGGTTTTCTTGGGAACAACTGGTTGAGTGCAGTTGTACTAAAATATATTTAATTTGGTTTTATATAGCACTTTTTAGTACGCACTGTGCCTTATTTCAAACTGCTTTAATGAGTAATGAATTAGATACTAGCAGAGCAGTGACTCCTCAAATGGACAGAAGAGATATTACAGGCTCAGCAATGGCTCAAATTGGAAAACCCGGGCTTGTGTGGCAGCTCAGCCCCTGTTCTCTGCAGGAAAAGTCACACTGCCACACCTTCCCAAGTGGCCGAGGGCAGAGGAGCTGGAGAAACCAACATGTGGACATCAACAAGCCCCATGGTGGGACAGGTGCTGGGGAGCTGGATCCACCTGCTGGCAATGGGACCAAATGCAGCCCAGCAGGCAAAAGGGAGACTGCCACAGCTGTATCCCAGTAAGCAAGGAGCAGCAGGGTCCAGCCAAGAGTCATTGTGTGTCCTCAACAGTGGGTTAAGCGTAGCATCCAATAATTTGATGACAGGTGACTTCAGGAGATTCAGGAACTGAAACTCAGAGTCCACCTCCAAGCCCAAGTAGATGGTCCCTAAGAGTCCAGAAGAGACAGAATTTACGTATCTTTAGTGTGACCATCCATCCTGATTTTCCCAGGACCAAGGGCTTCCTGCGACACAGGGCTAAACTGGGAAAGTCCCCGGCAAACAGGGACAAGTTGGCCACAGATATCTAAAGCAACATTTGTCAAAGGGTAATGCTCAGACCACCTGTGTGTTAAAAACTCAGATGCCTGTGCCCTCACTCCAGACCTGCTGATTGAGAATTTAGGGCTGCAGGATCCAATAATTTGCATTTAACTAGTGCTTTGGTTGATTCACATTTGCAAACTACTTCTGAGAACCATTTTCCTAGAGAAACTAAAAGAAGCAGCAAACACTTTATCAACAAGGAGAAGTTCACGTGGAATCTTCCCTGGGAAGAGGCAGGTGCCCAGGTGGTACAGAGCTGGATCCGAGGGCTGGAGGGGTGCCCACACTGCTGGAGCAGGCCAGTGTCATGGAGTGTCCTCCACAGCCTAGAGAGCAAAGTCGCCCTAGGACAAAGCACACAGGTAATTTTTCTCTATTTCCAGCATCTTGCAAAGCCCTCAGAAAGTGAAAGTGAGCTCCATCAAGAAGGAGGAGAAGAGTCCATGGTAGCTGGGCCCCTGGTGGTGCATCGTGCCCGAACTACCTCCAGGGGACAGGAGGCTCTGCTAGGGCATGACGCCTTGGAAAGAATGGAACCAACTTCCCTTGACTTCCTACCTGGCCCAGGAACCGTCACCATTATCACATTCTAAACTCATTACCACCATCTATTTAAGCAGATAACACTAGGTCCATTATTAAATTAAGATGACTAAATCTAGAAGAAGTCACTTGCCCTAGATCACAATGCAAATAAAGAAGAAAGCCAGGCATGTCAGGCTCCAAAGCCCAGGTTTTTCCCATTTTCCCATCCACCACCCAAATGTGGTATCCTTTAAATCCTACAGTCTTTTTTACAAATACTCCCAGGACAGATGCTATTTTAAGATTCATCTCAATGGTTATCCAACTTGCCACATGTTCCGCTGCTGCAACAGGGCGGAATCCCTCCTGTTCACATCCTGCCATCACGCCACCTGGGTTTGCATCGCAGCTCCACCCTTCCCAGCTGTATGACCTTGAGAAAATTACATAGGCTTTGCTTTCCTGTCTGTTTATCAAGAATAGTAATAGCGACTTCCTCATAGGGTTGTTGTAAGGATAAAATAAAATAAGTTAAAAATAAAATACACACAGGACCCACAACATAGTAACTGCTCAGTGAACACAAGCCATTAGTCTATCTTCCCTCCACAATAAAATATACATGTTAAATGGCCACTGGGCTTACAATATTACAATATTGTAATATGGACACAGAGAGCCATAAGCTCTAAAAGGAAAGAGATCATCTGTTTTGTTTTCTGCCTGAGGTTTGTTTCCAGCTGCAAAGATCATGAAATTGTATTCAATGGCTCAGGGCACTTACTACATGGAAGGGTCTAGCTGAGAACACAACAGTAGACAAAACTGAGTCTCCAGCCTCTAGAAACCCTCATAAGTTGGAACAATATCCATGTTCAATTGAGTAATAACAGCAACCATACAGTGAAAGCCTGCCATGTGCCAAGCACCTTATGTCAATTACCTATTTCATTGCTTACAACAATCTCACAAATTAATTTGTGCATTCATCCGTCAAATATTTACCCAGTGCCTATTATAAACCAGGCTCTGTACTAGATGCTGGGGTACAGGAATGAATAAGAAAGACCCATCCTCTGCCCTTATTGAGTTTACAGTCTACTGCAGAAGACAGACACAGTGCTATTCTGTAGATATTTATATTAGCCCTCTTTGATAAATGAAGAAACTGAAGCTTGGCGACATTAAATAACTTTCAGTGATATGGCCAGCATGTAATGGCATCTGAGCTCAAACTCAGACCATCCTGATTCCAAAGCTTGTACACTCTCCCTCACAACATAGTGTTTCTAGCCTACCAGACAAACTGGAAGACAAGTCAAGTGACAGAAAATAACATGTAAGAGTATAGAGAAACTACTGTTGAAAGCCCAGAGAAGAGAGTAATTGAATCTGATTTTAATAGCCTGGAAAGCTTTTAGAGACAGTACATTTTACTTTGAACTTTAAAATAATTCAGTTTCCACAGGCAGGTTAGAAGAGTATTCCAAGCAAGAGAAATGGCATATGCAAAATAATGAAGGTCACGAAGGGGATGCAGAGTCTCAGAGATGCAGGAGGTACCTGCGTTCTGGAGTGTCTCTAGGGAGGAGAGGGAAAGACAAAATGAGAGCCTGAGACAAGCTGGAGAAACAAGCCAAGGCCCTGGATGCCACCATAAAGACTTTGGATTTGATTGTTGGGACAATGGGGAATCTCCAGGGTTTCAGCATGGAAGTGGCAGAAGCAACAGGGGGCAGGAGGCGAGGAGCACATGTCACCCTCTTCCCACTTTCCTTCCTTTCTGATGTGGATCCTTCCCATACCCACTTTTTACTCTTCACTTGCTCTGAATCAGTCTTCTCCACATAATGAGCCACCCCAAAACATGGTGCTTATCCAACATTTATTATTACTCAAGATCCTGTGGATCTTTGGGTGGTTCTTCTAGTCAAAGCCAACTTGGCTGACCTCTCTGCTGAGCTGGGGGCTCAGCTTGCACAGAATGAAAATGGTCAGGGTGGTGGTCAAGGGACAGGGGCTGAGCTGGCTTGGTTCTCCTCTCTCCCATGGGTCACTCAGCCTCCAGGAGGCTAGCTTGGGCTTCTTTGCCAGGCTGACACAAGGTGCCAAAGGGCAGCAAGCCAGGGCAAATCCCACACCCATGCACTCTTCACTACTGCCAATTTGGCCAAATCAAGGCATGTGGCCAACCCCAAGGTAGCTTGGGAGGGACTACCCAAAGGCAGGAGTGCAGGGAGGGCAGTATGGAAGCCAGTGTGCAAACAGTCTACATGGCTTTCTTCTCATCATACTTCAAAAAGAATTCCCTGGACTCTTACTCTGGCCTGAAAAGCCCCAGCGATTGGGCCCTGGGTGATCCCTGGTGCTAAGATCCCACCTTACTGCCCCCTCATTGGGTGCACTCCCCACATCAACATCTTTGATGATCCTCAAACCTGCTCTATTAGTCAGGGCTCTCCAAAGAAACACAACCAACAGGCTATGTATATGTATTTATAGAGAGAGAGAGAGATTTATTTTAAGGAATTGGCTCACAGCTCACATGATTGTGGAGGCTGGCAAGTCCAAGCTCTGCAGGGTAGGCTGGCAGGCTGGAGACCCAAGGAAGAGCTGCTGTTTCAGCTCAAGTCCAAAGGTGAAGTTTCTTCTTCCTAGAGGCACCTCAGTCTTTTTTCTCTTAAGATCTTAACTGATTGGGTGAGACCCACCCACATGATGGAGGCTAATCTGCTTTACTCAAAACCTACTGATTTAAATGTAAATCTCACCCAAGTCCCCTCTGCTTGTGGCAACAGGACTCATGTAAAACTTTCAAGTCATAATTCTTTATAGTAGGCAATATACCAAGAGGGGCCGAACCTAAGATCCCTGGTTTGGAACCAAAAGACCTGTGTATGCCACATGGTAAAGAATTCTCCTCCAGATTCTGTTTGGCATGATGGAGAAGCAAGAGAGATGAGGCAGAAGGAGGAAACACACAAACTCACCACGTCTGCAGAAGGTAATCGGTGGAGAGGCAGAATGGGGAAGGGACTAAATTATAGACAGTCTTAAAGTTGTTGATCTCTTGGGTTGGGGAGAGATAAACACCAAAACAAGTTATTGTCTTAAGAACTGCCCTGCTAGTGAAGAAGATGTCAGCTCTCCCAGAGCACTGGCTTGGCCTTTGCCGGCATTAAACTTCTTCAAGAGGCTGGCCCGTGAATAATTCAGCCCATTCCAAGATGATTAATAACTTTAAAAAATGAATAAGCACAGAAGACACTTAAAACACTACTGGAAAGAGGGGGAAATGAACAGGAAAACAAATGGTAGGTAAAGAACACTCACTAGGAAGAGATTTCCACAGAGCCGATGAAAATTGCTACCAAACAAGCCCCATGAATTTTTTAAAACTTAATGAAATAATTGCTTCTTTAATACAAAATCTCAGAGCAGAGCTACAGGAGTTCAGAAAATATATAGAGTCACAACAGTAGAAGGAGAATTAAGAAAAAAAAGAAGTGGGCGAAAAGCCAAAACCGTCACAGAAATAGAGGCCACCTCAGCAATAGTGCAATTAGAAGATCTGTTACTGGCACACAGTAGGGCCCATGGAAGGCAGGACTGAGAAACGGAGCAAATAAAATGAAAGTAAGTCAAGATGTGTGCAAGAGGAGAGGGGAAATAACATGTAAGTAAGATAGAAAAAAAGACACCAACACATACATAGATGATATTCCGGAGAAGAAAGCTGAAAACCTGGGAGAGGAAAAAAAAAATTTTGAGATATAATTTAAGAAAACTTTCCAGAAATAAACGACAACTGAAACTACACATTGAAAGAGTACATTGTGAACCAAGAAAAATGATATGGAATGGGCGATACTGAGACGCATGCTAGTGAAGTCATTGATCTTCCAAGAGCGGTAGAGACCTTTGGGAACCAGGAGATGATGGGTCTACAGTAAGAACCACCCACTTACAACATCCTCAGGGAAAGAAAGTGTGAACTCAAGAATTTGTACCTGGCCAAACTGTAATTCAAGTATTAAAGAAAACAAACATTCAAGAACTGAAGAAATAAAGTATCTCTAAGCTTTTCTAATGGAAACAACTGGAGGGCAAACCTCAGCCCACCAGAAAGTGAGTGGAAAGACAACTGGCCAAGGATTGGGAATGCGTATCAAACTCATTGATCTGGAGCATTAACTATGACAACTGTGAGAATTATGACAAAAGAACAAAACACAACGTGGAAACTGTGGTAATATAAACACAGTTTCCACGGTCAGGTAGTGAAATGGGAGAGTGGGTTAGAACCAATTACATGTTCACTAATTTTTCCTGTCTTTTAGATCAGGAGAACAAAGATGTCATTTTTAAAGTTGATAAATCAAGTAACAAATGTAAAAGTACATATAAGTATGTAAATACAGTAAACGTGAATGCTAAGGAAATAATATAATTGATTGAAACCGGGTGGAAGAGGAGGTGGGTGGCAGGATGCAGGTGTACACTAATTTCGTCAGTGCTTTACTTTCTTGTGAGAAATATGTATCATTTTTACAAAACGATAAAATAATTTATCTTGAAAAATAAAAAGGAGAGAGACTTCACTTTGCCAGCTTTTAACATTATTTTGTGTCCGAGCCAGTTTTCTGGTTGTGCTCAGGCTGTATCCAGTAATCTGGGAAAAAACCAACCCCTAGCGGCGGGTCAGTGCCGGCCCAGTCAGTAGCAAAGGGTGACGACGGGTAAGGGCTCCAATGTGTCCACATTTACGTGTAACGCTAAGAGACAAGCTCCTTCACGTCATTCATTAACACTAGAACCCCGGGGAGGAGGTGTTGTCTTTGTGGCTCATTTCTCAGAAGAGGACAACTTTGGAAGGTCACTAGGGCACACGCTAGGAAATTGCAAAGCTGGAACCTGAACCTGGGTCTCACTGGCTCCCGAGTCTGTGCTCTCAAACTCAAGGAGACCTCACTCTACAGTTTGGATTGGGTTTCTTATTATGTAGGAAGAATATCTCCATACTACTGACACCAAATTACCAAAGTTACTCATTCCGAACCTAGCCAGCCTCTCAGACTGGAATGTCTCTTATCCTAAGTCTTTATCGATTTAAATGTTTCTTATTATTTAAGGTCCAACTTGCAGATGGCCTTCCTTCTGTGGCCCGGCAATTACCACCCCCGCTTGCTCCAGGCTCCACAGCTCAGTACCCACTTACCACTGCGCTGTCACTCAGCCAGCTAATACAGTTAATTGTCGAGGCCTCGCACTGTCTTGTCGAAATAAATGGAATCAACAATTTAGAAATCATATTAAATTTTGCTATTGGCTTTGCCAATTGACTTTTATCTTTTTTTGATCACTTTTTCTTAATGTTGACTTTTGAGTAAGCTGAAGCCAAAGTCAAGACCCTTCACTAGGCTACTGTGTGAAGGCCACTTGGCTAATATTGTAGGGAATTACTAAAGGGAAAACACAACTTTGTCCCTAAGTTTATTTCTAGAATTGGTGGGGGGAAGAAGGAGACCCTGAAGAACAAAGAAACACTGTCCTTGCAGAAACAAATACGAATTCTATGCAGTCTCCATAGGTTTATGTTCTCACTGCGGATGTTAAAAATCTAAAGTCAGCTTTCCCGTGTCCAACTGTGGAAGCTCCAGCCTCTGATTTCTTCTCTGCTGTTCTTCCAACAGTGAGTAGACAAGAGGGGCCACAAAACTATGTCTCTTTTCTACAGTTAGTTGTCTACTTCCCACACAAAAAATCAGCTCCCAACTGCTGACCTTTTAGTATTCTCGGATTCAGTTTTCATTCCAGAAGAGTTCTGGGGAAAAGCCACAAAGAAGTTTAGGAAATACCTTTTAAATTTCTCTTATCCATCAAAATAACTTCATCTTTATTTTTTCATCTCCTTGGCTTATGCATTAGGACCTCAAAAGCTTATTATTTAGATCAGAGCAGACTTGGCCTGTCTTCCTTCTTGAATTCTATCCAATCTGGGTTACTAGAGTAATGACGATTTCACTTTCCCTTTAAATAGCAGATTTCACCCGAATTCTGAAAGACGTTTGCTATTTTCCTCTCACTTAAAGGGCCCGATCCCATTCTAGAAAACATGCGGTCTTTTCTTATGGGTTTCTCAGTTTCCCACTAGCTAGATTCTGGATAGAATGGAAAGAAATTACCCTTGTCAACTCAGGAATATCGTGGAGAAAATCTCACCCATAAAATCCCATTTTTGTCACTATGTAAATTGGGATCCTAGCGTTTGAGAAAAGTCTGAGGAAGGGGAAGAAATGCATAAAATACATGTAACGTATGCAGGTTAAACACAGTTGGACATGCTAATACTTCTCTATTCTTCTGTGCATCACAGAAGGCCGCCAGGCTGAACAGCCGCTTGAAGCGTTTCACTCACTCACCTGGAGGAGCCCCGTCGTGTTGGGATGCTATGGAACTTCTCCTCTGCCCCTTTCCCCAATGCCTTCAATTTTCATGGGGTGGGTACCCCAAGCTTGTAATGATGGACCCCATTGGTGGAAAGAGTGCTCATTTCAGACGATTCCGTTATCTATTTTCTGGTACCATTAATTGACCAGTGGGCCAAGGGCTTGCCATGTGCCACACAGCTGTCACATCAGATGTCATCCCAGCCACAACTGCACCGTAATGTCACCGGGCCTACGAGCAGACACCAAGTGATGGTGAGGATAATTCATCGCAGGCCGCGGCTCAGGACCGTGAGGAGAGAGAGACCTCATAGTTATAAAGCAGTTTGTCTCGCCCATGACGAGAGAGTGGCTGGTATACAGAGCAGAGGCTTGGTGAAATATTATTAAATCAAACACCCCCAAAGAGAGGCCAAACAAAAGCTTTCCTCACACGCATTTTTATACATACGGACTCTTTCTCTGAGTTAGACTGCCTGTTAATGTTGGACAGGCCAAGATGACCTGAAACCAGATGAATTTAAAGCAAAAATGGCCATTTAGAGAAAATGACTTCGTACTTTGGGACAGTAGAAATTGTCTGAAAACATGAGTAATGTGTCTTATAGCAAACGGCATAAAACAAATGTTGCCAGACCTGCTTCCTTACGTGGTCCATCGCACTTTTATGCATGTACGCTGTGTGAACAAGCGGGTTAAAAGTTAAACAGTCGCCCGGGGCTAGGAGAAAGCACACAGCACAGGTAGGAAATGGGTTCCCGACTCCCACACTATTACTATCCGTCTTTAGCAGGAGCTAACAGGCTCCCGTGTGCAGAAAAGTCTTTCCTGAAGGTGCCGGGTATTATGAAATTGGGCTGTTTGAATGCCTGAAATAGCCATCTGACCTTTAATCCAAAGCCATAAATTTATCATTGTCTGAAATTGGTGGACTATCATTCTTATTAAGGCCAGTTTTCAGGACTTAGCATTTACAGAATACTTAGTCTCCAGTGCATGAAAAGAGACTTAAAATTCACTGGGGTACCCTGGACAATGGTGGAATAAAAAGGAATTAGCAATTTTGAGACAGGACATGGTCACACTGCTGCACGAAGTAACAAAGGCAGGAGAAACAATGCCTGGTGAGATCAAGTTAGTCTATATTTCACACAATGATAAATACCTACAAGTCATGTTTATGTATAATGAATTACAATCCTTCCACATTTACCTTACTAACATTTTACAGGGGTTGTATTTTACTCCCAACTACCAATTATGTCATCATTCTGGCATTTACCTGGACATAATGATACACAGCCAACCCGTTCTTGTAACATAATTCATTGCTTAAAAGTGTTTGTGAAGTCACACGGCATTCTGCATACACATAATGGCTAGGATATTGCTATTAAATTTTACAGATTAAAGTTTAGTAAACCTTAAAAATCTTTGTTGGTTTCTGGGTATCTTATTAATCCTAAAGGAAAAGATGTTCAGTGATTTAAATGTCAATAAATGTGTAACCCTGTAAAAAGCAGACAATGTACAATCCATTATACAATGCCTCACCTCCCGTTTTAATGGAAGAGAGAGATTTGCTTTTTTTAACTGTTATAGGCAGGTCATTTAGACTTTCATTTCTGCCACAATATTATGCCATCTATTAAAATATGAAAATACACATATAAAACACGCTCACACACGCCTTCACACTCGTACCCTGGCGTTTTCCTTTCTTGACTCATTAAACTCAGTGAAGAAATCACAACTGCGCCATTGGTTTGCATGTATTCACTTTAATTTAGGTTAGAGAAAAAAAAAAAACAAGAATTCAGATCTTTTTATAAGCTTGTGAGGTCACCAAATTTAAATTAAACCTCCGCCTGTAAAGCACATTAATAAAAGTACTATACAGAGGGAAATTTAATATGAATGGTTAAAATGCATGGAATTCAGATTTTACTGTCAAATAGCTCAATTAAACAAATTGAATTTTTAAGCAACAAAGGGGAATTGAATCAAATTAGGAGCAGAGTGCGATCTGAAATGCGGACCTTTCTGAGGGAGGGTGCCGGCCCCTCCAGCAGCCAGTTCTCTTTATTTGCTCCTCAGCGGGTGGAGGAGGCTGGCGGGACTGCTGTACAAAAGGATAAAAATGTTCACCGTTGAAACACAGTTTTTGGCTCCCCATAAATCATCTGTCACTTCATCACAGCCCAGTAGATAATGAGCAATAAAGTTTTCACACTCAGGGAATGAGGACACAGACACAAGAAATACAGCTGAAGCTGTAAGTCTGGCTTTTCTGTAAATGGAAGGTGCTTTGTATAAGAAATGACCCTAAGATTTCCTCAAAGAAGAACACAGCACCAGTACTATAAACAATTTACTGCATTAAAAATTAAATCACATTTATTAGTAACTTTAATGACAACAGCATGTTGAGGTCGATACATGACATAAAGCGTGATGTTGATCCAGAAATAGCTCTGTGCTCAACATCAGCTGAAGCTCGCTGGCACAGGATGGTCTGCACAGTGAGTCACTACGATTTTTACTGGCATTATTTGAGATGTTTATGTGCATACAGTGCTCCCCATTTGGCATTTAAATAGTGCTATCTGTGATTCAAAAATAATTTTTTTCAGATGAGTTTCTTTATACTCCCCCCACCCTAAAAAAAATCAATGTGAAAAGAAAAAGAAGTCTGAATTATTGATTCCAGAATCACATGCTAGTATATTACACAAACGCGTCCCTAGCATTTGCAGATGTTCTAAAAGGTTTCACCACGATTACCCTGAATTGTTTCTGACTTTTATTCACCCATTTCTGCAACCTCCACGTGGGTGGGCTACATTATAACCAAAACCAACTGGACAGAGACTAAAACCAGAGAATACAGGGAAGAAAGGGAAAAAAACACCAGGCTCAGTGTCACACCAGTTGCCCTGAATAAAATGTTTCATAAAAAGCGCACATTGAAATGGGCACAGTGGAATCTGGGCCAGTAAGATGACCCACCAAAGCATAGCTTTCCTGCACTGGTTGCCATTGGTGGGGGAGGGCGCCGTGGGCTCCTGCCTCTGCTGGGCAGGAGTTGGCTGTGGGCACAGGAAGTGGGGCAGGGCCAGCCTGCCTTTTCTTAGGGGTTCTGCCCTCTCTCCGACTCCTGTTATGTGTGTCTGACAACAGCCTTAAGATTCTCTGGTGGATTCCCAGAGCCAGGCTTCCAGAGGCCAGGTGACATGGCTCAAGGAAGGATGCGAGATAAAGCTCAAAGCAGGCGCCCAGGATTTCTTGCTGCGCCGTCTCAGAGCCCTTGAGGCTCAGCTCCTCCATGAAGGGCATCCTTGCCTCCTGACAGCCCAGGGAGGGCCAGGCTGGGCACCTGGGGTGCCAGGTGAGCTCTGATTCCCAACTTCTGCTTTTCAGAGCTCAGCTCTGAGAATATAGACCCCGCAGGGTTTCACCTCCACCTCGCAGGAGGTGAACTTAAGGGATAAGTCTTTCAGATTTTCCTCCTCTCTTTAGTGGAAAGTGGCGCTATTTTGCTGCTCTTGGTCCATCCACACTGCCACTCACAGCCAGCCAGAGAACCAAGCAAAACCCTCCACTCCGATTTTGCAGTTTGAGGCGGTCCCAGTGCCAACCACTTGGTGATGGTTATGGAAGGACAGCTGGAAATAGGCACAAAGGACAAGAACTTTAGAACACCATCCAACCCTAAATCTAGAATTATCCTGCCTAATTTCACATCTATTCTATAAAAATTCCTCCATCCAATAGAACCTGCAAGTTTTAATTAATGTCTTTTGATCTTATTAATGTGGGTAAAAATATAATCAAACAACAAATTGCAGCAATTTGCAGTGGAAAGACATTAACTAATACTATATGCAACAGGAAAAAAATTACACTGATATGTAAATAAATGCAAATAAAGATCTCCTTACTGAATTTTGTGCCTAGTTTCCGAGAAAGGCAAGTCACTTAAAATCCTTATTTCTCAGTTGTGTTCGTTAAAATAATGCATGTTAATTATATTCCGACATTCATCTGACAAATAACTGATAAGTTACACAATGTAACTACTAATAATCCTTGCAGCCCATTTTATTATCTTATGAAATTAGAGATTGAGCATTGATTATGACTAATAGGGGATTTCATCCAATAAAGACAGCACATGAGGAGAAGTATATAAAAATTGGGTAGCTGGCTTTTGAATAGCTAAAAGGAGCTATGTTAAGTCATTAATTAGCAAAGACAAATACTCTGGGTGAAGACGGTAATAGTTGTACTTTTTTGGACCCGAGATGAATTATTTATTTCCATCCCAGCTGTACCATAGAGCGCAAGTAGAGTTTGTTTAGCAACAGTGGTAGAAATAGATTTGCTACAGGGCCAGCCTGGTAACACTGCTTGTTAAGACATGTTATTTGTAAGCAAATTTATATGAAAAGTATGCAATGTCTAATACTAAACTACTCCAGCCTCAGACTGAAGGGTGATTTTACAAACGTCCTGCGGCAGTCCATCATCCCTTCATTTTAATGTCTTTATTTTATGATTTTGTTGATGAAATACTACTTACCCAGTGCTCAAAATTCCTTTTAGGCTGCAGGCACTGGCTAGTTGACATGGCAAGCTATATTTTACGGCCATATATTTCAGCTCTCTCTGTCCAAGTTGGAGGACACAGTAGCCAAGATGGTTTTTCATCATAGAAATATATTTTCATATTTATTTATTGATTTGACTAATGTATCTATTTTTCAATTCACATGCTTATGTTTCAATCCATTAAAGTGATTCATGGTCAAATAATATGTTATTGCTAGTACAAAGAGGAGATAGAAACCAGTGCACATTTGCTGTAACACAAGAACAAAAATAATAAAAAAAAAAACATTGCATGATTAAATATAGTTTTAATCCCCAAAAGATCAAAATGAAAACGATGTTTTTAATTATTTCACAAAAACGCATAAAAGGTTTTTTTAGAAAAAAGTACGATGCAATTACCTATGAAATAAGTTTCCCAGTAATAAATATCTTGTGGATGTTTCTTAACAAGATTAAGGACTCAATATGGACTTAGCATAAGGCATGAAATTAACAACAAAATAAAAACTAAAAATAGCCTCAGTTATTCAGCAGGAGACTTGATGGTGAAGTTGACCAGCTCCGAGACGTAAGAACTTTGTCCCCCAAGTGCTTGGCTTGGAGCAACTCAGTGAGGTTAAAATGCTGAGATTCTAGATTCTCGGGACCAAGATAGCCAAATGCACCAGCTTTCCTAATGGGGAGCCATGCTGACCAGCTGCCTAATGCTAGGCAAGCCTTGAGACCTCCCATTTAGTTTGGCCCTAAAGGGACACTCTAACCGAAAAGATGGGTGAGAAAACTCGCCAGGGCTGCGGCTGCTTGGCGCCTGTCTCCTTGCAGTCTCACAACAAATTTCTTTCTCCTGCCATGTTTGTTTTAAGAACTCTTAGAGTTGCTAAATAATTAAAACACCTGTGCTTGTGTACACATTTGTGCATGTGCGTGTGTGTGTGTGTGTATGTGTTTGGAGAAAGAGTGTTTATTTCAGGACACATCATCTTGTTATGTAATTGTGCTTAAACGCAGAAGCTGCATGGGACACAGGCGCATGAAGAAATGTGAAGCCTAAACTAGCTCAGGACGTCACTTGGACTCTGGGAGCAACAGTAAGCATCAGCGCCCGGAATGATCAACCACAGCGGACATTAATCCATCACGGAAACAGAAAACTGACAATAAAATGGGATGAAAGCTCACCCGACTCTGCCAGGGAGCATGGAGGGAGCAATTTACACAGAAAGGCACCTACATGTAGAAGTAGGTCTTAAAGGGGAAGTAGGACTTTACAAAGGAGTGGGGACCATCCCTCCAGGCAGGGAATACGTGGTCGTGACGGTCCCAGCTCTCTGTGGAGGGTGTGACATCCACCATGACCCAGCGAGCGCAGGGTCAGTAGATGAGGCCAAGACCAAGTTAGTGAACTCCCTAAGTCCATTTTCAAAGGATGTCTGTTTTCATGTACCATGTGCCAGATATTGTGCTTAGGAGCTGGGGTGTTCACCTCCTTTCTTTCCTAAATATTTTCTATGGATCTGGCCCAGCCATAGCTGCCTTTCAAAGAAATCTGGAAATAACGAAATTATCACAGATGGCGTGGAGAATGGCTTTATCTCGTTACCATCATCATATGGGGTTGCCTCTGATCTTGTATCTGATCTTTTGCCCGGCCTGACCCAGGAGGGGTCTTAAAGCCCAGAAGCATGGACCTTCCTGTTGGCGGCCTGCCGCAGTCTCAGGGCACACCCTGCCCCTAAAACTGAGGGTAGGGCGGCGAAGTGATGTCTCACGGCAAGCTAACACCTTCCTCCAGAAAGACTGTATGTGGAGGGAGAGAAATCGTTGAGCCTAGATCCACTGCCCTTTGGGGTTTGTGCATGACAGAACTAGAAAATATTCGAAAGATTTAGACAGGAATTCGGGAGATGCCTGGAACATTCCCTGCAGAGCCAGCCCTCTACTCTGGTCTTCTGTGGAGCTCAGGAAGCATCTTTCTGCTCATTGATCCTTTCAGGTGTGTCTCTTCACTGGGAGCTGAAGGAGGGGGGCTGAGCACTGGACAGAGAAGACGTTCGCCAAATTTTTGCTAAATTAATGAATGAGGAGCCCATTCCCTGGAACTTATCCAAGAATCTAGATTGCAGAGGTCTAAGAATGAGCAAACAGAAGAAAAGTAGAAATCCCTCACAATCTCACCACCATTTAAACATTTTGGTGCATTTCCTTCCTACCTTTTTCCATGAGAACTCATACTTTTTAAATTAAACTTTGGATCAAACCATTCAGACTGTTTTATTGCCTGCATTTTACACTAAATATTTTATACTAAATAGTTTTCTACTATTTTCCACAACAATTTTGAATGGTTGTCTACTATTTTATGGTGTGAATGTACCATGAACATACAGCCTATAACACTCTTTTTTCCTATCATCAAAGATACCGCAATAAAAATCTTTGAAGCCAAGTCTCTATTAACATCCCTAATTATTTCCGTAGGATAAAACAGAGCGGAATTTACAATGCTCTGAAATCTTTAAGCGGACAGTCTGCATCATAACCCTTACTTTAGCTGGGCACATTTTCCCACACCCTCCCAACGTCAGATATTATCATTGAAAAATTTTTATGAGTCTTCAAAACCCAGTGTGTTTCTTACACTTACACTATATCTCAGTGTGGACTGGCCACATTTCAAGGGCTCGCTGGCCACATGTGGCTGGTGGCCACTGTATTGGTCACAATGGCCATAGAGTCAGGCCAATCTGAACGTCAATCCCAGCTCCAGCACTCGTTCACCGGGCAACTTTGGGCAAGGTTCTTTACCGCTTCACATCTGTCTCCGTACCTATAAAATGTGCACAATAAGATTTTCTACCTCCTAAGATTGTTGTGAAGATGAAATTAGATCCCGACACAGGCCAATTACTTAATAAATGATAATTATTAGTATTAGCAATTTAGGATGAAAATCATATGCAGCCTATTAATTAAAAGTGCATGAAGCTAAAAAAAGTTTTATAACCAAAAATTTATATATGCAATTTTATAAGTAAAACAATATTTCATTTTTATTTGTATTTCATTACTAGTCAAGTTTAGAGATTTTATGCTTGTTGGTCATTTATATTTCTTCTCTTTTATTACCATTTTAAATCTTCTGCATATTTTCTTTCTAAAATTTTTTTAACTTAATATTTATTAGTTTTTTGTTCGTTTTTTTGACCACAGAGGAGCACAAAGAAGAAAATTAAATTTGTTCATAGTCTCACTCCAATAATGTCTGTTGTCATTTCTTTTTAGAAAATGCATGGAAAAGAACAGAAAATTCAACAGCATGCCTCCTTTTCTCTCCCCATGACCACCCTTAGTTCCTCTCCTCAAATACTGTTGTGGAAAATAGTGTTCTTTGATTCCTACCATACGTACCCTACACTCGTTCTTATACACAGACCCACACACACACTCACACGTACAGTTGTTTACCTTGCTTTCATATTTAATAGCATAGATTAGAGATTTCCCCATACAATTCCAAACCATATCCTTGTTCCTGACTGCCCAGTACTCCACCATATAGAGGTGCCATAACTTATCTAACCAGTCCCCAGGGCTAGACACATTGATTATCTTTATTTGAGTTTTGTTATTTTAACAGCACCAGAATGAAAATATCTGTGTGTGTGTGTGTGCGCGCGCGCGTGTGTGTATGTAGAGAGAGAGAGAAAGACAGAAACGAATGGGAGAGAGACAGAGAGAGAGAAAGAGTGCTTTGTGAGTATAAGGATCAATTCCTCACAGTGAGGATTTCTGGTTTATATTTTCCTTAGTGATTTGAAGAATTCTTTATACCTTAGAGATGTTAACCCTTGAACTCTCATGTAAGTTGCAAAATTTTTCATAATTTGTTGCATTGTGATTTTTTTAGCTTGCAAGTACATTTTCATAAATTCAAATCCATTTGCTTTTCTTTCTCAGTTTCTACATTGGATGCTGTACTTACAAAAGCCTTTGCCACAGAAAGATAAGATAAACTTTTCATAGATTTTTTCTGGTACTAATATAGATCCATTCCTAAGCTTAAAGTATTAATCTTTCTGGCACTTATTTCTCGTCTAATTGTAAAGT
Source organism: Equus asinus (assembly GCF_041296235.1). NCBI lineage: Eukaryota > Metazoa > Chordata > Mammalia > Perissodactyla > Equidae > Equus > Equus asinus. The sequence goes on along the minus strand of NC_091791.1, from coordinate 4,460,046 downwards.
AGGGATCTAACTTTTCTTTTTCCAAATGCTTAACTAGTTGCCCCAAACTATTTACTGAATAATCCATCTTTTTCTTACTGCCCTAAAATGTCATCTTTGTTGCATCTAAATTATTTATGTCTCTTTCTGAAATTTCTCCTCTGTTTTATCGATCCATTTACCCCTGCACCAAGAGCACATTGTTCTAATCACTCTAGTATTTTAATATCGAATAGGTCAAGTCCTCTCTCATTATTCTTATTTTTCAAAATTTCCTTGGCTCTTCTCAGCCATTTATTTTTCCAGATGAACTTTAACAACATTTTGTTAAGTTCCACCCCAAATCCCACTGGGACTAGAATTGGATATTCATTGAATTTGTAGATGAATTAGGCGAAAGTTGACATCTGCACCACTAAATCTTCTCACGCGGGAACATTATTCTTTGTATTCATTTAAGTCTTTTTTTTTTCTGTCCCTTGGCAAAGTTTTATAACTTTTAATACTCTTCCAGGACATTGTGTAATTTTATTCAGACTTATTTTATATTTCTGCTGCTATTGTAAGTAAAATATTTTTGCCTGGAATGTATGTTTTTGGTTGTTTTGTGTTACATAAAAATCTACTGATTTATGCACATGAGTTAAACTTGTTTTACTTAAAATTGTTAAATATTAGCTAAAAATTAGCTAAAATTGTCTTAATAGTTCTAATGTGTTTTCCATTGATTCCTCTAAGCTTCACAAAGAGACAGTTAGAGCAACTGCAAACAATGCTAATTTTATCTCCTCCATTGCAGCGCCATTTTTTAATATTTCTTTTTACTAAAACTTACAAAATAGCCTTTTGAAATATGTATCATAGTGACCATCCTGTGTTGTTCCTAACTGCGGGTGGTGTGATACAGCTAATGAGACCTGGAAGGCAGAGAGCTCATGCTATTATACAAATATCGTCTCCGTGTTCAAGAAAGCTCCTTGTTGTTATTATTAAGAACCGACGTTAAATTTTATCAAATAACTTGTCTGCGTCAAACAAGATAATCACACAAGATAAGCACACAAGATAATCATGCGTGCTTTTTCCTATGTCCTATAGATGTGATAGATACTAATAGACTTCTTTGTGATGATTCACTCTTGCCTACAGTGAACGCAATGAAGTCACAACAGATCATTCTCGAAAGTTTGAATTTGAACTCAGAAAAATCCAGGTTCGAGTCTCAGCTCTACCACTTCCGGATTATGTGATAATGAGCAACTTACTTGACCTCTTCAAGCCCTCGAATCTTCATCCTCTTAAAAGGCTGTCACTGAGGATTAAATGAGATTAGGTACACAAAGCACTCCAGAAGTACACATTCAGCAACTGCTAGAGTTAACCATCACTTTTGAATACCCTGTTCCTCTCAGTTTGGTAATATTTTACCTTGGATTTTCACATCTATTTTCAGAGGTAAAATTGATTTATAGCTTTCTTTGTATATCTTTCTCAAACTTTGATGCCAAGAATCTTCTAATTCTATAAAATGAATTGAAAAGCTTTCTTCCTTTTCTATGCTGAGAAATAGTTTATAGAGTAGAAATTAATTGTAGCTTGAAAGATGGAAAGAAGCGGAAATCACATTTGAAACCATTGGTGATTATTATATTTTTGGGTGATAGAGGGTAAATAGTTTTGTTTTTAGTTTTACGTGGTGAAATGACCCATTCAGGTGTTTCTTTCTCTTCTACTCCAAATTAGCTTTAATCATATTTATTCCTAGAAACTCATCACCTAATCAAGATTATTAAAGATATTTAGACATATTTCATATCATCTCTGTGTCTGGTTATATATGCTCCCTCAACCCAACATTGTGTATTCAGAAAGGGTTTTCTTAATGTTGTTTTGATCATACAAAATAAGCTTTTTTTAATCTTTTCAAAGAATCAGCACTCAATTTTATTCATCAATCATATTGTTTAACATTTTTGTAATATTCTAATAGATGATTTCATCCTTACCCGTTCTTTTCTCCCACTATTCTCAGGGAAATTTATGCTATTTTTTGTCTTCTTGAGTAGAATAGTTTATCTTCTTTGTTATTGTGTTAATATTAAAAACAATAACAGCTATAAATTTGCATATTGATACAGCTATGGCCATATCCTGGGCGGCTTCAAGTGTACCTTTCTCATATCATCTATTTCAATAAATTGAATTTTGTTTCTTCTTGGCCTGTTTTTAATGACCTCTCTTTTTCATACTCAGCAAAAGATTTTTAATTTCAAAGTAGCTGTTTCGTTTTTATAATTTATTTAAACTGTTATTATTTCTTTCTAGTTTTATTGCATTGTCATGAAAGACTGTGTCCACAGTAAAATATTCCTTTTTTGGGGAATATATTGGTGTTTTCTTTTGAAATATGTGATACATTTTTTCAATGTTCACAGGCATTTAAAAATAATATATATTCTCCATAGGGTACAAAGTTTAATATGTATTAGTTATATTATTAATATTTTATATACTAATTATGTTATTTAAATTTCGTATCTTGTATTTTTATTTGATGTAAAAGTCTCCTCCTCCCCCTCCTCCTTCTCCTCCCCTTCCTCCTCCCCCGCTTCCTCTTCCTCTTTGTCTTGTCTTCATATGGCCATCTTCTTGTGAGGACACTTGCCATATTGGATTAGGGGCCCACTCTACTCCAGTACAACCTTATCTTAACTACTTACATCTGCAAAGATCCTATTTCTAAATAAGGTCACATTCCAAGTTACTGGGGGTTAGGGCTTCAACATACCTTTTTGGGTTGTTATGGGCTGAATCTTTAAACTCAACCCATAACATCCATCATCTTGCTGTACCCTGGAACCTAGTAAGCACTCAAAAACTACTTATGAACAAATGAATTTGAAAGGGGGACAAAAGAATTCATGCCTGGGCTCAAATCTCCTCTAGATTATGATGGGATCCTCCCTCTAGCCTCCTGCAGTAGTGCACAGGTGGATGGGCATTAATGACACATGAGCTCATGAGCTACGCAGAGCCTGTGGTTAAGCACATCAGCTGTGGACCCGGCTGTCATTGATGTGAGAAAGTTCAAGCAAAGTTTCCGCGTCTACTTGACAGATTCAAACAGCTCCAAGGGTGGGGTGGGCTGTGTCACCTCACTGAGCCATCCAAACATCTCTTATCCACAAATTACTGGCCTGTAACTTTATTGCAGGCTCTCCAGATACCTGGACGCCATTGGTGCCTCCTCCACTGCCCCCTCTCTTAGGCAGTTTCTCCCTAGAAAGTTCATATTAAGGCTTCACCAGACAATCTTTCAAGAGCTGGAAAAGCTGAGTTACAAAAATGGAGATGACCCTGGTTCCTTGGCATGTGCACGGTTAGATTTAATGTTGATTCCAGAATCTATTTCAAATCCTGACCGTGCTTTACCCACTTCTTTTTTCTTAGAAATATCAAAGCTCTTACAAAGAATGAAACACTAATTTTTAATTAAGTCTATTTAACTTAAAGTGGTTGAGACATGCAGGCTATGGATGATCAAAATTGCCCCAGACTCATCTCTTAATAAACGGTGAGAATCAACCCCTTAAAAATGTTACTCAGTCAGAAGCAACACAAATCAGTTATTGATGTTCATGAAGATAAATAAACAGAAATTCATTATTTGAATAAGAATATCTAAAACGTGATAGATGTCACTAAAGAGGCTTTAGAAAATGTTTTGGTCTAAAATATTTAGATGAAAAATGTATACAAGGCCTCAAAAGAGATAACGATGTATTGATTAAAGAACGCACAACCAGCACAAATATAAGAAAGGACTCATAGCTTTTTCCAGAAAACGCAAGAGTGTCTAGAAAAAGATCCCAAGGCACTAAAAAGAAACAAAAACCAGATGTTCTGCTCAGGGCTGACCCTAAACTGAGTAGCCGTAGGAGGGAAAGAGCCACAGTTGAGGGCCATCGGCAGTAGTTTCAGGTGAGCCTCGGATAAATTTCACCCAGGCAACCTTTCACTTCCAGCAAAGCAGAAGGAAAAGTATTTATTACTTTAGCTATAAAGCCACTGAAAAAAACTCTTGGAAATCTACAGTCACAATCCAACCATCTCTATTTCTGTTTCAGCAGAAGTTATTTCTGTCTGAGCGATCGGGTACGAAAATTCTTGGGGAAAAGTCCTGCCCCTCGCACAACTCCCTCCTACCTGTCTACCATCTGGTGCAAACCCAGATGTGCACTCTGATCCTCTGGAAGCGCGAGAGCAAATTGGGCAGAATCTCACCACTGTTTGTATGTAGGAGATTGGTCCCCTCAGGTGGTCAGTGGTACAAACCCCACTATAAGGAGAGGTGAGTCCCCCGGCTGAGCTGGCCGAACCACCTTCCCCAGGCAAAGGGGCGTCATAGGAGGCAGCGTTTGCCCAAGGGCTGCGGCTGGCGCTGGGACAGCAGAGGGGAGAGGGGTATCTGATTCTTCATCACCTCTTCCTCCAGCTTCCCGATATCTCTCTGGTTATTACGTCAGAGAGGGCTAAAGAGGTCCCTCAAATAAAGAAGGTCTGCCAGTTCAGCATTAGAATGCACTTATTTTCTAGTTCTCACTGTTATTATGCGAAGCGGGCAGATATAATGACTCTCACCTACTCGTAGGCACAGTCTGAGCTGCTTTGCTTGAGAGCTGAAATGGGAAACTACACAATTATAGAGAACATTTTTCAACTCAGGGCGGAATAAGTGAAGACCCGGCATGGGATGCGCTTTAATTAGCAGAGACAGCACCGACACCAGCGGCTCCACACCCAGGTCCTTCTCCCTGTGGTTTTGTCCACGACACAGGGAAGGCAAGTGGGAGCTGGGTTGTGGTTTCACAGAGTCAGTGTGAACGGACAGCAGGAACGTGTTTGAAGTCAGGCCTGTTTCACTTATCACTCTATGTGCCCATCTTTCTCATAAAGAATAGCAGCAATTGTGTTCATTAAATTGTCCCAATTAGATTAAAAGTATACTCGGGTTTCGCATGTTTTAAATGTTTGCTCTGTACAGAACTTCTTTTAAAAAATCATTCCAATGATGTTAAACGGAAGGATGTTAAGTCATGACCCTTAATATGCAGGGGAGGATGGATTTGGAAGGACCAAAAATCCATGGGAAATCATCATCTTCTGTCTGGATCTGCCCAGTTGAGCGCATGCTTCCTGCCTCGAACCCATGTTGAAAGTGTTTGTGTGTTAGTGTCCTGGGGCTGCCACGACAAAATACCACAAACTGAGTGGCTTAAAACAGCAGAAACTCACTCTCTCACATTCTGGAAGCCAGAAGTCTAAAATCAAGGTGTTGACGAGATTGGTTCCTTCTGGAGCTCCAGGGGAGAATCTGTTCTGTGCCTCTTTCTTAGCTTCTCAGGGTTGCTGGCAGTTCTTGGCGTCCCTTATAGATGCATCACTTCCATCTCTGCCTTCATCTTTGCATGACATTTTCCCCTGTGTGTCTCCCTGTGTGTCTGATACCAATAACATTGGATTAGGTGTCCACGCTACTCCATTATGATCTCATCTTTAATAATTACATCGAAATGACACTATTTCCAAATAAGGTCACATTCTGAGGTTCCAGGAAGGACCTGAAATTTGGGGGGACATTTTCCAATCCAGTACATAAGGGATTTGACCTTGATTTTTAATGTGCTACTCTCAGTGTGCCCAGCCCAGCACCCCAAGCAGAGTGAACAGCCCAGAATTATGTGTTGGTGATTAATTTCACCCGACCCTATCTTGTCCCTGCTCAGGGCTGGGGATATCAATCTCCCCCAGCACAGAAGACACGTGGGTGTGGCTAATTGATGAGCTTTAACAGATACTCAATGACCATTTAAGTTGCCAGAAATCACATATAAACGACAGCAAAGGCTGGAAGGTTTTGCAGGGAGAGCCTTGTATCAGTCTGTGCCTCAGAAAGAGTTAAATTCAAAAAGCAAAGGCTACAGAGTCAGTGAAGCCACAAACGCTGAGGGAACTGCACAGCGTTCAGCCCTGGCAGGATCCCTTCCGAGCACATTGCGGGCAAATGCTGGCAAAGAAAGGACCCCCAAATGAGCCAGGAAGTCTTCCACTCCATCATGAAGAATTGTTCTCTGGAGCGGGTACCAGTGGGGACGTGTTTGAAACACTTACCATATGTGCCTGAGAAGGGTCTAATTTGTCCATCTTGAAATTTTGCCTTTCTTTTGAAAGGATAGTTAATTTAAAGTAATTTGTTTCACAGGTGAAGCCTTTTTTTGAGTGTTTCATATATCACCCTTGGTTGCCTGAACAATTAGAAATTGTCACCAAAGAAAAATGTCGCAGTTCATGTAAATAACTGTTTACCTAAAGGAATGGGAATCCACCAGAGTCAGCACACTTTAATGAGGCATGACAATGGAGAGAAAGCCAGGGCTCGGCTGCATCTGCTAAAGCTGACATTGCTTATGGTAAAAATTGGCCAAAACAACTATTATTTGTTTTTTTCTTGTCAGAAATAATGTAGCTTGAAAATTTTCAACAGGCAACATGAGTCCGGACCATTTGTTACTTCTAATGGCCTAATTGTTCTCCTGGCAGATATAAAAAATTGGGGCACTTATGTCATTTACCTAAATTTCTAATTAATGCAATGGCAAAAGAGAAATTGGAGCAGCAGAAAAAGAAAGAAAAGTTGAAACATGCCTCTGTGAGTATTTGCTTAGCCTGTCTGTGTTAACTCTCCCACCAGTTCCCCACAGCAGACATTTGTGATCACCAAATACTGTTTGTTTCAACAGGAGGAGGGAAAGATACAGGTCATTTGCTCAGATCCTCAAGAAACAGGGCTCTGCTCTCTTAACAACCAAGAAAAAGTCCCCTTGAAAAGAAAGGTGAGTTACATCAAGCTGGCATTTCCTGAAGACATTCACTGGTACCCGGCACTAAGTAAAAGACACTCGGCCCCTGCCAGGTCGACTGCTAAACAGATCCTAACTCACAAATCTGTAGTGAGGTCACTCACGTTAAGACTTGAACATACAATGAATCACTTGATATTTGAAAATTCCTGGAATCGTGCATGGCTGTAAAACAATCCTCCTATTATTGAAGTCTCAACGTTCTGTCTCCTGGACTCTTGGTGATGTTTCCCTTATGGTTCAAAATAATTCCTCCTCAAACAGAGGTAAAGACACATTCCAGAAACTTAACTATGGCCGATGTTAATGAAGCTGTGATAATGCGAAACATTTCCCACTCTGGGTTCAATAGAACAATAATTACATGAGATGCTTGGTGGGGAGAAAAAATCAAGTAATTTGGGAACGTATACTCCTTTTCCTTTAGACACAGTGCCCATTAGAATATTGAAGGTTCTGAGAATTCTACAGTAAAAAACCTCTTTCAAGGTATTTGACTCATCATTTTCCAAATGTATTTGATCTTACAATCCTTGTTTTCACATGAAAAAAAAATGTATCTTGCGGGCAAAAAGATCTGTGGAGCCTAACCCTGCTCTGGAGGTCCTTACTAACTTCTGAAGCTATCTAATCTAGTGATATCACCAATAATTGGGGTAGGAGAGATGAAGCACATAGAACGCCTAGCAGGCAGGCTGGACCATAGGAAGCAGCTAATAAACAGTAGTTGGTTAGTGCAGGAAGAAGGGGGGAAATTCTTCATGTTGAAGTAAACAAACGCCTTCTGAGACTTTCCTCCACAGCTTCTAGAATCAGAAGCCTTGACTTTGGACTTCTGACCTCCAGAACTGTGAGACAAGAAATTCCTGTTGTTCTAAGCCACTCAATCTGTGGTACTTCGTTAAGGCAGTCCCAGGAAGCTGACACAGGCATGAGGATAGGGGCAAGTTTCTGAGAACAACCATCAAGTCCCCCCCTTCAAACTATCTTTCCTCCAGACTACACACTCCTGACTCCCATAACGGTTCTGTGTATGGCAAGGTTTCCCGATCTTTCAAAAGTGGTCAATGTCCTCTGTGTATCTTCCAGCTTAAGAGAGTCCTTTCGCAAACGTGGCATCCCACACTAAGCTTCCATATGATGGAGCCAATCCAGTGGACAGTGGTTTTTACTCTCTAGATACAAATATTTAATTATCCTGGAGCTGGTGTATTTTGAATCATGATCAATCAGATTCTCAAGATAGCCTTCACAGGAAGCACTGTGACATCACATAGCCTTCGCTGCATCTTCGCTTTCTCTCTTCTCCTTCTCCAGCTGATGGCAGCCATTTCCATGATTTTAAACACCATCTGTGTGCTCGTGACTCCCACATTTTGCTTCCAGTCTACACTTACCTTTTATTTGAGATCTCTACTTGAATATCTCAACTTAAATTTTACAGGTGGCCATTTGCCCACACTCCCTGCTTCTACCCCAGTTTTCCCCACATCGGGGGGAACACTATCCACCCAGTTTCTCACACTGAAAACCAAGGAGTCTTCTTTGATAGCCTCCTGGCACTCAGTTGCTCAGATCCAATTCATCAGCACAAGCTGTGGGTTCTCCCACCAACACACATCATGACTGGATCCAGCTCTCATGTCCACTGCCCACACTCTGGTCTCAGCCACCATCAACTCTCTCCTGAACTCCTACAATAACCTCCTACTTGCTCTCCTTACCTGACTCTTGGCTCCCTCCTATCCATTCTCCAGAGAGCAAGCAGAGGATGCTAAATGAGCAAACAAGATTATAACATTTCTTTGCATGAAACCCGTCCAAGGAATCATAGCAAAGTTAAAACCCCAACTCAAGAAGATAATCTTGGTGACTCCACATCATCCATCACCTTCTTTCTTCTCTAGTCCCTTCTCAACCACTACCCTCCACTCTCCTGCATGCTGGCTTCATGAACCTTATTTTCACAACAAGCTTCTTCCAGCTTTAGAGTCACTGGTCCAGCTGTCCTTCTTACTGAGGAACCTCCTATCTCCACTTCCCTCTCCCTTCCTTTCACCAGCTAATGCCTGCTCATACTTTGAGTCTCTCTGGTTCCTATTCTTGCTATTACACGTATCGCATGGTCATCTCATACAGAAATCAGAATATTTCCCTTAAATCATCACTTTGAAGATTCTTAATACATGTTGATAAATTGCTCTCTAGAAAGGAGAAGTCAATTCATAGTTTGGGTGATAGGGTAGGACCCTGCCCAAATCCTCATGCCTGTGTCAGCTTCCTGGAGCTTCCATAACAAAGTACCACAAACTGGGTGGCGTAGAACAACACGAATTTATTGTTTCACAGTTCTGGAGAAAAGAAGTCCGAAATCAATGCGTTGGCATAGCTATGCTCTCCCTGACATCTCCAGGAGAGAATTCTTCCTTGCCTCTTCCAGCTGCTAGTGTTTGGTGGCAATCCTTGGAATTCCTTGGCTTGTAGCTGCATCACTCCCATCACATGGTCATCTTTTCCCTGTGTGTTTTCATATCATCTTCCCCCTGTGCACGTCTGTCTGTGTCCAAATTTCCCTTTTTCGTATATTGCATTAGAGCCCACCCTAACCACTTCATTTTCACTTGATTACCTGTGGAAAGACCCTATCTCCAAATAAGGTCGAATTCTGAGGTACGGGGGGTTGGGACTTCAACACGTCTTTTTGGGAGGACACAATTCAAGCCAAAACAATGCCCTGGCCAGCCCCCTATATTATTATATCTACAAAGTATATCAACCTGGCCATTTCTCATTGCTTTCATTTCCATCTCTATATTCAGTGGTGAATTAGCACACCTGTTCATGTTACTTGACGACTTGCACTTCTCTTGTGAATTTCCAGTTTATGCCTTCACTTCATTCAGTCCTGACAGAAATTCTGCCAAGCGTTTAATTCACCTCTTCTGCCTCCCACACACCGGAGGAGTTTTGATGCCCAATTAGCATAAGGAATTAAGAAGTCTGCATTCCTTCCTTTGGTCACCGATGGGGTACACACTCTAGAAGCATGAAAGTGAGTAACTTGCTTCTCAACAGGAAGACTGGATCTATTGTCACATTGGATTGTCAATAGCTAAAATTCAATTACTGAACCCCCAGTGAAAATTCTAGAAAAGAATATTTCTCATTTGTTAAGTGAAAAATACCCAAAAACCCTTCTGTGTGACTCATTTCTACCTATAATGGCCTCAATTATCACAAACTACCCTAGCAGTGCCTATTTTTAACAGCCTTTTTATTCATTTCCACTAAACATGCCAAGTGCTGCTATTATTATGTGAAGTGTGAATTTTTTAAAAATCATTGAACTGTGTTATATTAAAGCAATAAAAGTGATTATCTAGTCCAAACCTCTCCAATTTACCAATGAGGAAAATCAGCTTTAGGGAGTGAAGCCTAAGATGACGTGGACAATTAGAGGAATAAAGCCAGGTCTAGAAGACCAGTGCCCGACTCTCAGCTGAGGGTTTCCCGACCAGGTCTTTTGCTGCTCTCTGTAACTATTGACCTTAAAAGTTACCTGAAGTGGTTGTGGTGCTCGTTCAAGAGGACAGTGGGGACTCTGACGTTAGTGACTGTGTGAGCGCTCGGGGTCTGGTTCTTTGCTCACATTACTCTTTGATGCTCATAACAACCCTGGGTTGCAGGCATTATTCCACCTTTTAGAAGAAGACCTGGAGTTCGGGAGCTCACGGACTGCTGCCAAGTTCATGGAGTGGTGAGTTGAGTGTCCACGGTTTGGCCCAGGTTTCTCACCACTGAAATCCTGACTTCCTCCAAGACATTCGTCACACCTGACCTTTCCTGGTATCAGAAATTCCTTGGAACGGAAGCGTTATTGAAATAGATAATTGAAAACCAACATGTGCAATTCTGGAAACTTAGTCCTGAAGCAACTTCCTCAGTTTCCTTACAGCTAAACACAAACATTCTTTTTTTCCCTGTAGACAGAGAAACCTGCATTTCCGGGCCTGAAACATACGATTAAACTTCGAGGATCATTTATGCTATGTTTATAAAGATATTTTCTTCCTTGTACAGACAACAGCTCCTATTTCAGGTGAAACGGTATGTTGGCAGAAGGTACAATATTTTTACCTTCATTGTTATACGTGCCTTCTTATTAATTCCATTTGTAGTTTTACCATTAACAATTAAGTCGTGAGTCTTATTTCTCAATCCCATTTCGTCCTCACTACTCGCCCTAATCATTCTTTACATTAAAGGATTAGTCTCGGGGTAGGACTAGACAAATAATAATCCACCTTGAAAAAGATACTTTTCCAAAAAGGGAAGAAGGGTAATTTTTCTTTATAAGCTGGCTTGGCAAAGAGGGCAAATAGCCTTGAAGGTACTTAAAAAGTGGGAGACTGTCCTTGCATAGCAATTCCTCTTCAGTAGATGGTGAGTAGCCATCCCCCATGGGCAGCATCTCATTACATGTCACATAAAGGTGTTCCTGATTTCTCCTGCTGCAGGTGAGTAACTCCATCTCCGTCAAGCATTGTGACATTCCTTCCATTTGAAAAATTTAATGTCCTATCATGTCTTTCCAACTCTTCAGCCACCCCAAAGTCTGATGAGAGATGGGATACACCAGACTCCCAAGAATTCTGATGGCCACTCGATGTCAATGAAACTGTGCTCACCACCTTGAGGCGGTTGAGAATTTTGAGGCCCTATTCCAGCCGTCTCTGGTGTAGTTTTTCCCATTAGGGTGGGTCAGAGTGTGGCCTGATTCCCTCCTCAGCTGAGCTGCTTCAGGAAGAAAGCCACTACCCATTTAAAAGAAAAACAAAAAGGCCCTCTCTGTTGGAGAGAAATTACTTTAACCAATGAAGAGTAACATCATTCATCCAGGTAAATCTTGGAGTGGAAACCACACCACCTCATTACTGACAGATTCCAAGCCAGCCGGAGATGCAGCAGAATAAACAGTCATGCCCACAGCCCCAGGGAGATTATCCCTCAGAGCAAGCTGTGGGGCTTCTATTCCCTCTCCTTGCTCGAATACCAACGAAACCAAACCCACACAGGCATTGCCCTTGCACGTTGCCTCGGATTTGCGGGAGCACCTACTTAACATAAGGAGGTGTGGTGGCTACTGCTGTGTAGAGGACGAATAAGACTGTCTGTGCCCTCAGGACTGAATGGCTGAAGAGGAGAATGTCACCCAAGGAAAGCAAAGCGGATCTAGAGGTGACCTCTTCCTCTGCCACTCCCAGTTTAGGGAGCTTGGAGACTCCTACCTCACCTCTTAAAGTCTCAGCATCCTCATTGTCAAAATAGGAATAGAAATATCTGTTCTTCAAAGGCTGAAAGCATTAAATGAGATAACAGTTATAGACATGGATATAAAGATCTATTACAGGGGCAGACACTCATTAAATGGCTGCCATGATCACTATCAAAGTAAGACTCCGGTACTGACAGTAATTCAAGCTGAAAGAAATTTTCCAGGCAGCACTGTCATTCACGATGATTTTAATTAATCAATTTAAGTATCGAGACATCTAAACAGAATCATTTGAAGGAAAAAAAAATTATGAGAGTAAGCTGAAATGGCTTGTGATCTATTTTGAAATCTATTACATCTTAGTTGAGGACTTTGGTTAAATAGTTTACCAATTCTTGTTTTATCTTCTTCATTTATGAACTAGAGGTCATTAGTCATAACATGGCTAAAAAAGTACAACTCAAAAAAACATGGTTTGTCAATGAGAAAAGTCATAGTATATAATTAGTGTGCAATAAAGTATTTGTTGAAATAATGAAAGTGAAATGAAGACACAGAAATACTCTTCTTCAATGTGTTAGCAAAAATATTTCTGAATCTGTTTGTCAATAAAAAGTGAGAGGGAAACAACTCTAGTAATAGCATTTTTTAACATATTTTCATTCTTTTAATATTCAAATGAGTATGAAGTACCCAGTATATGCCTGTACATTGAGAACACTGAGAAAATGATTTAGCGGAGAAGACAGACAGCAAATTTTTTTTTAAATAGCAATTTGTGCCATAACAGAGGAATGTAGAAGGCGTGTGGGGAGCACATGAAATAAAAGACATCCACATAGTTCTGCTGAGATCAAGAGACTTCATGGAAGAGGCCAATCTTGAGCTGAGTCTTGGGGGAAAGAAAGAAGAGGAACTCACGGACAAGGAGATGAGCATACCAGGTGGAGTGGGTGTGGGGTGAAAGTGCAGCAATGGGAGAACACACAGCACATCCAATACCAACAGGATGCAGTGGAGGACCACGCAAGGAGTAGTAAGGAGCAGCTGGGGCCATATCAAGAAAGGCCTCATAAGTCATGTGAAAGAAGTTTGACTTCACCTCTGGGGAAAGGAAAACACTGAAGCAGAAGGCTAACATCAGCCATTGGGGAACACGACATGAAATAGAAGCAATTTGACCAGTCACAGGCATGGTTAGCAGTTTGGCCAAGAAACTATGTATGTGGAGCAAGGAAGAGACAAAGCTTGGGATGAGGTTTCCAGCACAGGTAACTGGGTTAAGAGTGAAGTCATTTACCAACAACAGAGATCTCAGAGGAGGGGGCCAGATTTGGCAGGGGTGGAAGCAGAATTTAAAATTCAAGTTTTGGTCACAAAGACTTTTGATTGCCTGGGGGATACACCGATAGAGAAATTCAGAAGGCAGTTGGAAATATGGGAGAGTAGATTTATGGGACTATATAAAGTTCCCCAGGGATAACTTGGAGAGAAATAAGAAGAGGTCCAAAGAAGGATCTTGAGAAACAACCAGTATTTAGGCTCAGTTATACGAAGAAAAGTCCACAAAGAAGACCGAGGAGTGGATAGAATGTGAGCGAAATTTTAGGAAGAGCAGTTTGAAAGCGTGCGGCACGTTCAGGTCCCTGAACCTGAGGTCAGATACCTTTGTCTCCTGAGAGACAAAGGAGAAAAGGGTTTCAAAGAGAGAGCTGGCTGAAGAAAATGTGGGAGTTAGGAAGGATGCATGGGGTGAGGAAGGATGCACAGGGTGAGGAAGCTCCTTCTAAGCACACTAATAGAAGGGGAAATTTTTAAAGACAAACAAAATATACCAAGACGGGAGATTTACACCCTAATATATAAGCAATTATACAAAATGTAAATGGATAAAGACTTCTAATTAAAAGAAAAAGACTGTCAGACTGGATGAAAACAAAAAGAATCCAATATTATACCACTTTAAGAGGTAACTTTTAGAACATAGAAAGCATAAGGTAATAGGGTGGAAAATCATGTTGTACAAACTCTAACTAAAAGAAAGCTTGTGTCTATATATTGATATAAGGAAAAGCAGGTTTCAAAACAAGGAAATCCTTTTGTCTCTCACGCCAGTATTGCCAGAATAAAGAGGGATGTGTCACAATTTAAAGGGATCAGTTCATCAGAAAGAAATAGCAGTCATAAATGTGTATACACCTAGTAACTTAGCTTCAAAATCCATGAAACAAAAGTTGACAGAACTAAAAGGAGAAATAGACAAATCTGCAATCACAGCAGACGATTTTAACATATCTCTTAAGAAATTGATAAAATGAGCAGAAACCGGGAAGGATGAGAAGATTTGAACAACACAATTAACAAACTTGACCTAATTGGCATATACAGAACACTGTACCCAACTAGGTCAGAATAAACATTATTTTCAAGTGCAGATGGAGTATTTACTGAAATAGACCATATGCTGGGTCATTGAGGGAATCTCAATAGATTTCAAAGAACTAAAATCATTCAGAGTATGTTCTCTGATTATAATGCATTCAAGTTAGAAAGTTATAATAAAAAGATACCTAAAAATTCCAACTGCTTAGAAATCAATCAATCTATAAATAACAATATGAATTTAAAATTAGTTTGAGCTGAAGATAACAAAAAGTAAATAAAACATATTAAAACATATGAGATGTAGTAACGCAGCCCTTAGAGGAAAATTTATCATCTTAAATTTATATATTAGAAAAGAAAGAAGAAATACTGAAAATTAAATACTAAGCATCCATCTCAAGAGGAAAAAATACAGCAAATTAAGTCCAAAGAAAGTGGAAGGAGGGAAATAATAAGATGAGAGCAGAAATCAATGAAATGTAAAGCAAGTCTGCAACGAATAAAATTTGTTTGGCATTTTAAGAAAAACATAAAAATTATAAGCCCTTGAAAATATTGATCAAAAAAGAAAGACAAAGAAAGAAAATGCAGATTATCCATTATCAGGAATGCAAGAGGAGAAATAACCACAGATTGTGTAGACATTAAAAACATAATAAGAAGACATTATAGACACCTTTATTCCAGTGAATTAGAAAATATAGGTAGATTAGACAAATCCCTTTCAAAATACAACCTACCAAACTGACACAGGAAAAAATAGAGAATCTGAATAGTCCTTTATCAATAACCAACCTCAAACTCTTTATTAAAAACCTCCCCACAAAAATAAGTCGGGACCCAGACAACTTTACTGTTGAATTCCTCCAAACATTTGAGAAGGAAATAATATAAGTTTCACACAAACTCCTTTAGGGAACAGAAAGAAAACAAACACTTCCCAATTTGTTTTTGAGAGTAGCAAATGTCAAATATAACTTATAAAACATAAAATATATGTACAGTATTCTCTCAGTCTCTCTTCCCGCCTCCCTATAGATGTATAGAATATACTATACAACACAATATAATATATAGTGTAAAATGAATGCCTGTGTGTAGATATGTCTGTGTATACACATATATGTATATGTATCTAACACATATAAATTTATATATATATACACATAACTTGTATATGTCCACATGCAAAAAGAAAATTCTGAAAAGAAGAGGTAACAAAAAGATAACTATTCCTATTTCATGCAGTTGGAATTTAATTTTCTTTTTTCATTGTTTCAAAATTTTCAATCTTTTTGAAATAAGCATATATCACTTTTATGTTGAAGAATATTACACCTGTTTCATCTTGAAAGAAACAATCATGTAAATGTTAAAGCATGTGAAATTCTTGACAGGAGTCACAAGGGCCTTCAAGAGTGCCCCTTAGATTGGTAATTTTAGTTAAACAGTGTAAATTAAATCAGAAACTTACAGTGGATTTGGGGCTTAAAAGTGAAGTAGAAGTAGAGAGAGTAAATAAAAACATAACTTTTTAAAAAGTTTAATTGTGAAGAGAATGAGAAAGGTACTACCCAAAGGGGAGTAGCCCAATGAGAGAGAAAATTTTAACAGGAGAGAGGTTTAGAGTTGAATATTGTCTCAAAGAAAAGAGAGAAATTGGAAAAATGAGAACAAAGAAAGTGATATTTATGGGTTAAGTCTCAGGGACAGCTGGGAGGAAAGGCAGGGGAATGTGTCGCTGTCAGTCTTTGACTCCGGTTCTCCTCTGTGTCCCCAGGATGCATGTCGCCCCAGCTTTCTTTCTGGACTTCCTCCACCTGCCTAGGAGCTCATTCAAAGCACATCCCTGGAGCCTATGGCATCCCTCTCCAGTTGGTACCTGCTGCCCATGCAATGGGAAAACCGATTCAGGAGGGAAGCGAATTCTTTGCCATAGCCCCTACTTCTGGGTCTTGAGTTCCTCCCGTCCTTGGAGACCCTTCTTGGAAACTCTCCCTTCAAACCACTATGGCACCCTCCCTTCACTCTACGTCCAGCATCCCAGGAAGCCTGGGGATGCTGCTCTGAAGCTAGCTCTCCTCCCATTTGCTCTTCATCACCAATGGCTTTCTGGGTAGCAGAGATTCGACCCTCTGCTTGACACATGTGACTTCCTTCTGCAATGTTCGAGATTACTCAGTATTCATAAATATTCACCTACAGACAAGAAGGAAAATAATTGACTCAAAGAGTAAGATATACTACCAAAAAATGGAGGGGAATAGAAAGGAGACAAAAAGTTAAGCTTTGAGTCTCTTGAAGTTCTAAGAACAGGATGTGTGAATCTTGTTCTAGAGGTGGGACTCCAGCCCCAGCCCCTCCAGGAGCACATAGAGACAACAGGAACTTACCTGGAACAAAGGAGGAAAGCAACCTCTTAGGACTCTGGCAATTTATAAAGTTCTCAAATTGTTTTAAAAAGATGATGGTATTTTTCTTGGCGTTCAGCTCGAATCTTACCTCTGTCTCCTTCACACCAGTGAAAGTTATTGCCCTGAAATCCAACTGCACCCCAAAAATGATAATAACCTATTTAATTGCCTCCCCCCTCAAAATATGAAGTTAGACCACTGGACAGTAGTTAGAGAAATTTTTGGCAATGGAAGGAAAAAAAATTTTTTTAATTTGAGCAACAGATGGACAATTGCATATTTCATTGTGGTTGGCAGCTTGCCTTTTCTTAAAAAGGCATTCATGAGCCCTGCCAACGGGGGCCTCAGGTGCTCCCGGCTGGTTCTCACTAACCAGAGTGGGCACGGATCCAAGGCATCCTCAGCGCCATGCCCTGCTGGCATCTTCAAGTTTGCAGCAGCCTGAGGATCCTGACTGGCTCTCAGCCAGGGTGACTGGTTTACGCAGTGAATCAAAGTCACTGACCATTTCTGGAAGCAGAGATGGTGTCTGCAGCCTCCACTGAATCCCCAGCAGGTCACTGCTCTCTCCCAAGGAAGGTGTGGCCCATATTTTCCAGCAATCCCATGATCCCATTTATTTTCAGGTTTTGAAGGAGTCAAA
Source organism: Equus asinus (assembly GCF_041296235.1). Classification (NCBI taxonomy): domain Eukaryota; kingdom Metazoa; phylum Chordata; class Mammalia; order Perissodactyla; family Equidae; genus Equus; species Equus asinus. The sequence continues at coordinate 4,442,430 of NC_091791.1, read as the reverse complement.
GCAAAGGCAAGGTCCAACACTCCACAAATGTGCCTATGCACACAACATGCACTCAGAATTGTGCAGGAAATGTGGAGGTCCTGAGGTTGTGAGGCAGGGAGCAAGTGGCTTTAAAGACATACAGAATGCTAGGCCTAAAAGCAAACTTGGACATCATGAAGCACACCTGTTTCATTCAAAGGATGAAGACATTGAGACCTTGTGGGATGAAAGTCATACCCACAAAGTCCATAGTGGAGCAGAGGTCAGTCTCTGGCCCCATGAAGCAAACCTTCTCATTCTAACAATGCTGGAATGCCTGATCTGCCAATAGGGTTCCTCTTACGACTGCTTTTATATCTTTCCCCTAGACAGAATGAATGTACCCATAGCATCCTGGTGACTCCACGCTGTGCCACCAGTAGCCATGTTTCCTTGTCTGGGTAGGAATCGGTCTCCATCACAAGCCTGGGAACATTAGGGGACTGATTAGACCTTGCAGCTTTTGCATCCCAGAGCCTAGCATTTAGGAGCACTCTGTAAAAATTTGCTGGGACATTTCAGTTGTGCATTGGTACTGACATTTCTCTCCACACCGGCATGATATGCAACAAAGGATGCTTATCAAAGACAATCAGAGAATTCCAGAAAATGTTCCTCTCAGAAACTTATACTAAACCTTTCAAATTTCAGAAAGAATCCCCCTTGGCTGAAATCAGTCATTCAGCGTGCTCAATGTTGATGACACACAGACAAAATGCAGAAGCACGGAAGCCAAGCTGGAGTCTGAGCGAGAGAGATGGAAGTTCCTTCCAGTTGCCGTGCCTTCGCTAAAAAGGAAGGCACCTGGGCAGCCCAGGCGTCAACCGGGGTCCTCTTGGTTCTGCCAACATCACAGTTAATCCTTCCCATTCAGAATCCACTCCTGCTCTCCCTTCTCCCTTTTTTGGATTCCCTCGGGAACCAAAATAGCAAGTGGGCTTCCAGAGTGAGAACATAATGTGTATTTCCCACGGGGAATGTCGGGGCTCTTGATGAACACCCCTGACCCTGATTTGAGGAAGACACGGCAGTGATCTGCATGACTCCTGTTGCTAATTGCTCTCTTCTCATCAGCTTTTTAATATTCACTTCTGTGCCTCCAGCTCCCCATAACCTCTGCCACCACCCAAAGCCTGATTCATCTTTCCTGGAGGTAGCGCTGACTTTCAGTGCTAAGCAATTCAAGTCACCAGGGGGTGATATGAAGAGGGAACCGTGCACAGCTCCTGGAGCAAGCAGCAGCACACAGATCATCCGTCTCCAGATCCGTTTTGATAGCTCTTCTTTTGGAGCTATTATCAGTTATCACTTCAGCACATAATATGAAAACGCACTCTATGAAATGGCACATCAGGTGGACTATGACCTGCAAATTTTCACTTCCAGCAACACACCCCTTGTTACAGAAGCACAGAAGCATTTCCTAAGGCTCCCTTCTTTGAATTCTCTTTCCCTACTGCCTTGGAAAAATGCAAGTTTAACAATCCAGGACGCAGTAAAAAAAACTCATTCTTGAAACAAACTATTTTTTTAAAAAGAAGGGTAGGATAAACATGTCATTCAAGATAGTCATGCATCAGAAGAGAGGAAGCAAGAAGTAGGGGTGGTGTTCAATGCCTCATCATCCAAACTGGACCCTCTGAGAGTTAAGGAAGCAGTATCAGTAAGTACGCCTAGACCACAGGGAAAGGAGGACAGCCACACCAAGGACGGGAGAGGCACATGGGGCTAAGCCGTTGTCGCTGGTCCAGATTTCTAAGTCTTCAGTCAGTGGTGGGTTCATGGGTGTTCATTGTTATTAGTACATACATACATAAAATATGGCAACACATGGTCAAATGATGTGAGAGTGTCATCAAGAAGGACCCTTACCGAACCACTTCTGTGACCAGAGGTCCATTTACAAATTCAACACTCTCACTAGTGAGCCCAGCTAAAGGTGATGCGGCATTTCTTCATCAACTTTGCTCTTCATTATATGATTTCGCAATCTTCATCCCTCTCTCTCTCCATCCCTCCCTCCCTTCAACCCTCCCTCCCTCTGTCTTCCTCCTCGCTCCCCCGTCTCTCTCTCTCTCTCATACTTTAAATGCAGGCATTTAAACCAAAAGCAGATCTTTCAGGTGGACTGTCAATTCAGAGCCCAGACTGTCAACCCCTAAACCACATCCTATCTTTAATACATTCACTCTCCATTTTCTTTGCATTGATGCTCAAATAAACAAACAAAAAGCCCTAGGTTGTGAGTCAGTTCCGTTGTTAAGCGTAATAAAAGGCACCCACCTATCTTTCTTCTTCTGTGAGGAAGGACAGAGTTTTCCTCTATCTTTTTGTTACTATATTCATTTACTCATTCATCTATACAATCAACCAACCATTTATTACGCACTATTTGCTGGGCACAGCTCCAGACACTGGAAACAATACTGCAGTAGTTCGTGTCCCCTGATCCCTGCCTTCCACGAACCTATTATCCAAGAGGTAGTTTATAAGCACCAACACAAGCACTCAAGGTACCAACTGTTGTAGACAGTTGGCGAGGGAAGAATTGCAGGCGTTGGAGAGGCTATCATGAACGACATGTTTAAAGAGTATAAATATTAACTATACAGGTACAGGAACATCTCTGTAATCCAGCCCATTTGGCAGATAAGTACAGTCATCTGGCTACTCAACTTTTCTATTTTTAATGTATTTTATTTTAACCTAAAGGTCAAATTTTAAAGGAAGTGTTTTATTTCACACTCAGATATTCACTTTCAGATGTTCCAAGACAACATGCTCAAATGACCACAGAATTTGAAAGGTTCTCATAAACAGCAATAAGTGTGAGAGTGCAGAGGACTCCGTCATGGAAAGTCAGCATAGCAAACTTGTCCATCTCCGACCCAGCCCTGCGCCGTGAGCTACAGACTGGACAACCAACACCTTATCAGACATCTCTTCTTATTAATTCAACAAGCATTTCCAACTTAACCTATGCAAACTAAGCTTTTGATTCTCCTCTCCCAGCCAGACCTCCAGCACTTCTGTACCTTAGTGAGTGACAACTCAACCCTTCCAGCCACCAACCATGGGTCACCATTTTCTCCCATCTTCCCCTCGTACTCAATGTCCAATTCATTTAAAAAATCCAATTGGCTTGATTTCCAAAATGGCCCCACAATCTGATCCCTTCTTTTACCTCCAAGCTGCCCACCTCCGTGCAAACCACAGTCATCTCACTTTGATTAGTAAAGTGGTCTCCTGGCCACTGACGGCCCCAGCCATCTTTAGTCTGGTCTCAACATACATCAGGGCATGTCACTGCTCTAACTCCCTTGCTCTCACTTCCCTGTGAATAAGGCCAAAGCGCCAACCAGTGCCAACAGGCCCTCTACAATCAGGCCCTTCCATTACCTCCTGGTTTCATCCCCTACTTGCGCTCCCCACCCCTGACCCCGCGTCTCATCCCAGTGGGCTCCCTCCTTGGGGCCTCTGGTCTTTCTGCTGTCACTTCTCTACCAGGCATTTGTGTCACTTACTTACTTCTCTCCTATGGCTCCATACCCTTTACTTTGTCCACTACTGTATCCTCAGCACCTGTGCTAGGGCCTGGTACACAGCAAGCACTCTGCACTGTTTGTTGAATGCATGCATGCATGTATGAATGAATGAATGTCTGCCCTCTGCACTGTTTGGTCCCAAGGCCCTGGGTCAAAGCTGTTAAAGACACCATGTGTGCAGAGCAAGGTGATATTGCTGGAGGTTTGCACGTAAACTTGTGATGCGGCTCCTTGCTGCAAAAGATGCCATGTATTGTCCCATGAGAAGGAACTGATTCCCACTCCTGAGAAAAGGAGTCCTAAGCAAACATCCCATTAGAATAACTTGATCACAGGAGGTTATCCACAGACCTAGTAGGCTTCTGCTATGGGACCCAGATTTGCCGAAAGGGCCAATGTCATTTTGTCTGCATCCAGGAGTTGAACTGCATCCTTAAAGTCACTTAAAGTGAGAAATGTATGTTCTGCTCTCAGAAAAAAAAAAGAAGAAAGTCTCTTTGGGTCAATTATATGACTCCAGGGACAAAACCAAAGTGCCACATTAGAGAAGAAGTTTCAGTAGAATGTCAGTATCCAGGGCCAGCCCTACCAGCGAATTGCCACTGTGACACAGTCCTGGGGAAGGAGCTCCTTCATCCTTGCTGGAAGAAGGACTCCCCTGGCTCCAAGCCCGTCCACAAGTATCCATGACTCCACTGCAAACTCCCACCCACCCCAAATCCAACAAGCTTCCAGGTCAAATGTCTCCGCTGAGCATTCCTCTTGCCCCAGAGTCATCTAGATCTTTGTAGAGACTCTGTGTTCTAGGATTTCAGGGATAAAGCCGTATTTCAACGATGTCCCCATCGCAAAATCCACAGAGGACAGACAGCAGAAGTGCATTTCAATATGTTAATGTTCCGAGTTCGTGATGAGAGAGAAGTATAAACCTAGACCTGTCAATGTCACCTTCCTGGACTTCACGGGTCAAATGGCAGCCTGAAAACAAAGATGCTTTCAACAGGCAAAACACAGCCCCCTGGGAAGGCAGATGATACGCCTTTGAACAGACAAGGCCTGCAGGCACTCCTTGACTTGTCTGAGGAACATGGTCAGTGAATCCAGCCCCCTCTGCAACTTGCTCCTCCCTGCTGGTGTCCTGGTCCTCAGCGTCCCCCTCAGGGGCCTGAGCTCTCTGCCATTTGCTCCTTTAGCACTGACACTAGCCCAGTCTCCGATTCTCGCTTGGAAGGTAATCCTGGTCTCACAGTAACAGTTGCACGTGCCCTGGGCAGTCTGCCTTCTGCAGCTTATTTCTGCGATGGAAAGCCCATGCTGCTGCTTAATCCACCCAAGACACAAAAAAAGATTTGGATTGTTCCTGCCACAGTGTCTAACACAACAGAGCTAATCAACAAATAAATGACTGCATGAGAGGACGTACTAGGGCTCCTGAAAGAGTCCATGTGATGCCCTGAATCCTGCTTTTATTCACAAACGAGGTCCCCTTTGGAATTCTCAGTCCTCTTTGCCACCCTCTTGACCCAATGTTAATGAGGCAGAAGCTGCTACTACTGCAACCTGGAGTGAAGGTCTCCATGGAGTGTCCACAGGGAAAGACACGCTGTTCCTCACCTGAGAATGGCCTCCAGGTAGCAGGACAGCCAAGGAGGAGAAAACAGACAAGATAATGAAGCAACTTAGCAAACCACAACGAGAAGAACGCCCCCTGCCACCAAGGTCACTTCCTTTGGCTGACCCTAGGCTGACAGACACACTCCTTCTCAGGCTTTGCCAACCTACCACTGAGTCTTTGTAGTGACAGAAGGTGAGTGGTCCCCACTGTGGGGGACGGCACCTCCCTACCAGGGAGCAGTTTGTAGCAAACCGTCCACGATATGAAAATGTATTTAATGCAATTAATAATTTAAGAAGTGAGAGCATGTGCTCTTGGAGAGTTAAATGCTTGTCAGAGTGATCGATGCACGCTTCACCACCAATACATTTCGTATGAAGAGCAGAGGGATTTTGCAAACTTGTGTTGACCTTGGGTTGCTGTATATAGGAGGCAGATTGCAAAGGCGGGCCTGCTTCAGGAGGAACAGTGCGTCAGCTCCCAATTTACAGCCCTTTCCCCAATTAAAGGACTGTAAAAACATTAAAATTAATGCAGTCTTAACTCCTAGAGCAGGCCCTACTTTCTTAATTAGTGCATAATTATTCAGTTTTTGATATCCTGGAAAATTATCACATGGAAATTATTTTAGGCAGAGTAACAATAGCAAAAACTCCCTCCCCCACTCTATTAACATGTGGAAGTAATTAACACTTTATTACAGTGAAAATACTATTACTGCTAATGTTTAATGACTTTCGCCATTGCATCCTAAGCAGGAAATTCAGAACGCTATGGAGTGATGGTTTCCTATAAATATATTACAAATGACTTGCAAAGATTATGATAGTTTGAACCAGCTGCATTAAAAATCAGGAGGCCATAGACGCTCAGTTGCTAAAAGCTTAGTGGGCAGAGAAACGCAATTTGGTGTGAACTCCCAGAGAGACGGCACAGAATTATCATTTGGGCACGGCCTGGATAGCCATTCCAGCACAGTCGCAGCCAGGCCTGCTGCTAATAAAACAGGGTCCCCTCTGCTCTGCTAATGCACACTTTTAAATGGGTAGCCAAAACACGCGGAAGTTCAACACATTGGGAAAAAATTAAAATTCTCCAGCTGAACACACTACAGATGATAGCAGAACTTAGTATTTTTATAACCCGGATGTGTCAGGGGTGTTTGGAGGGGGGTAAAAATTATGACAGCTCTTGTATAAATATCTTAAGATACCAGATGCCTGCTTTAGATGGCTCGCGACAAGATCAATTTATGCCTGATAGTTTATTAGAAACCGAAATGGAAGACCCTTTTGTTTGTGTTTGTTCCATGGACCCCTGTGCACAGAGAACGAAAGAAAAAGAGACAGTGTACTTACTTAGTACTACTTTCAGAATTGTGATTAAGAAGCTCTCGTGAATAAACAACTGTTCATCACTGTCTTCAGTTAGGAACGTGGAAATTCAGCTTCTTTTTTATCTAATTTTATTTTTAAAATTTATTTGTTTATTGCAAAATTGTGTGGAAACTTCTATGCAAGACGCATTGCAGAACAGGATAGCAGAAAGCACACAAGTAAACATAGGATGAATGTAGGGGAAGAAAATGCCAGTGACTCGGCTAAGTTTCTTGGAATTCCCTGTAGGTTGAGGGCCAGCTTCAGCATCCAAGCTGCCCACGTGCAGTGATTACGACACAGCGAAGCCTGTGCTTCTCTAAAATGTGAATATTATCCTTGAGCAGCTCTGAAAACCTTTTCCCACCGTTTCTTCTCTTTTCATTTTTTTTCTGAGTCTTTTATTCCTGCGCTCCATTCATTCCTGGGTATTATTTAGCAATCATGGGAGAAGAATGTTCTGGAAACCTGCCTCAGGCAGAGGGGGCCACCACTTCCATCTCCTTCCCCAAGTGGAAAGAAGAACCACTCACACGGGGCAGAAAAGCTCCAGGTGGCTTCAGACCTGCGCCTTCCCTGCAAATCCTCAAAGGAGAGGGGACCCCACGCAAAACTCAAGGAGTCAAAGGAAACAGAACTCACGTCATCAGAGGCCACCCCCACCCAGGGGCAGGCATCCCGGGAACAGGGGGCTCCTCTTCCATGAGGCTCTTGCTGCGTTCTGGACAAGGACAGTGGAGGAGAAAGCGAGTAGGGACTCACCTGCTCAAACCCCACCCACTCCTCCTTCACAGCCACCACCTGACAGCCAAGGAGAGAGGTCTCCTCCTTCGAGAGAAGGAGTTCTGTCTCTGCAGGCTCCATTTAACACCAGAAGCAGGCCTCGGATTGTTAGCTGGCTTCAGGTAAAACTCTAAGTTTCTTGAACACAGGCTCCTTTGCATCCCTTTCGTCTCCCAGAATGTGAATAAGCACGTAGGTTTGGTTAGTAATGCACGAGGGGCAATACGGAGTAACCACGGGGAGCACAGATTGTGGAGGGAGAGAGCCAGGTGGAAACGTGGTCCTTCCCCTCACACGCCATGTGGCCTTGGGCAGCTGACGACCCTCTCAGAACCCCATTTCTTTGGGAAATAAAGGGAGATACCGGTCGTACCTGCTTCACAGGGCTGTTGTAAGAATGAAAAATTCATACAATAAAGCACGTAGAACAGTAATGGCTTGTAGGAAGAGCTACATTGTAGTTTGCTGCTATCATTATCATTATTATTATTATCAATTACTATTAGTATGATTATCTCCATGTCATCACTGACACTGGGAGTTCTCTGAACTGTACAGGAAACATGGTTAAGGTGATCAGTTCAGCTTAATGATGACCATCAGAATTCCCTCATGCTGCCCCACTGGGTGTCCAGTGTTCCTCATCTATGTTGTCTGTCAGCTACTCTCATTTTTCAGCTAATTTCCTGCCTTGAAAGTATTGCTAATGGACACAGTGGAGAAGGCATGGGGTTACTCTGCCTACCTTGCCTGCTGGAACCCACGGACCGCCTGGGGTGAGCCTGGAAGACGGAACACACAAGGACGTCTGCTGGTTGTGAGCAGGGCCAACGAGGAAGTCACGAAGTTCTGGCCGTCCAGGAACAACATGGCAGCCCTCTCTTCCCACCCTGAGAAGGAGGAAGCCTTGTCCATACAAGCCCAAGGAGGAGAGACGGAGCCGCGCTCATCAGAGCCTCGGGTAAACAGAAGACCGAAGGCAGGGGAAAGAGAAGAAAGTGAGTGAGAAGGAAAATGAGAGGGGTCCTGAGAGGATGGAGGAGACGGCGCACCGCCCCCAGCCGTCACACTCCTGAATATGGCTGAGAGAAACTCTTATGCTCGCGCCCCAGGAGACTTGTGAAAGAATGTCCACGCAGCACTGCTCCTAATGGAAAATCTGGAAATAACCTCTCAGATGTCTGTGGCCCAGAAAAAGGGTATATAAATGGATGCATATTCACGCAGTGGAATATTATACAGAAATTAAACGAATGGACTGCAGCTACTTACAACAACATGGATGAATCTTGAAATGTAATAAGGAGGGGAAAAGGCTGGCCCCAAAAGGCACCATGTAGAATGACACCATTTTTACAGACCCAGGAATAAACAAAACTAAATAACACACTGTCAAACATGTATACAATCCTCATAAAACCGTACTTTAAAATTCCATTTCCTTTTCATTTAGGAGAGTGAATCTTGTGGAGCGAGGAGTGGGGCCGGGGTGAGGAGGAAATACAAGGAAGGGCAGGTTCAGGGTAACGTTGTAGTTCTTCCGTTAGGGGTTGGGTTTATTGTATGACTGAGCTCTATAGGCAATATGTATCTGACACACCATCTTTCACGTGTATTAAACAATTACTTTTAGAAGACAATATAAGGAGAAGGGAAGACAGAGGTGTCTCAAAAGTAATTTCAACTTATTCAGAGGCACCTAAAACATAGGTGTGATATTTGTAGGCTCCGAATACAACATAAGTAAATCATTTCTTCCTCTACTATGGGCCTCTTAAAATGCCCAAGAATGACAAAACTTACAAGACAGGCAGGATTTTTCACCTCACCCCTGTTAGACACTTGTAAACGTGGCTGAATTTTATAACTCTCACCCCTCAGGATAAGTTACTCTGTGTGCCTGGCCCTCCCCATGTTTTGGGGGGTGGGGCTCTAATTTTACATGTCCATTGAACAATGCTGTAATGATGGCAGCTACCCAGGTGGTTTCCCTGTACTAGCTGCAGCCCTGCGGGGTACCAGGCAGTGAGGTGCCCCTCAAGGGACACTTTTCTGGGACAAAGTGATTTATGCTGGTTTCACCCATCAACTAAACCAGTCCCTCTGTCAACTCAGAAACTGGACTAGGCCTTGTATTTCTATTTCCTATCACTGGATAAACAAAAATGGAATGAAGAAAACAATTCCATTTGCAATAGCATCAAAAAGAATGAAACACTTAGAAATTTTAAAAATAAATACAAGACTTATACCCTGCAACCTACAAAACAACATTGAAGAAAAGTTTAAAAGACCTGAAGAAATGAAAGACATTCCACATTGATGAATTGGAAGACGTACTATTCTTATTCTGGCAATACCACCCACACAGATCTATAACCCCTATCACAATTCCAGCTGGACCTTTCACAGACATCGATAAGCTGATGCTAAAATTCATACAGAAATGCAGGGGACACAGAATCGCCAGAACAATCTTGAAAATGAGAAACAAAGTTGGAGAATTCACACTTCCCTATTTCAAAACTTACTACAAAGCTACAGTAATCAGGACAGAGTGGTCCTAGCGTAGGATAGACGCGGATCGATGCAATAGAGTAGAGACCCCAGAAATAAACCCTTATATTTATGGCCAGTTGATTTTTGACAAGAGTGTAAAGAATAATCGATGGAGAAAGAATAATAACTTCCACAAATGATGTTGGGAAAACTGGACATCCATGTACAAAAGAAGGAAAGTACCCCCTACCTAACATTATACGCAAAAATTAACTGAATAGGGACCATGGACAACAAACGTAAGAGCTAAAATGACAAAACTCTTAGAAGAAAACACAAGAGTAAATCTCTATGACCTGAATTAGGCTACAGTTTTTTAGATACGACACCAAAAGAACACATGACAAAAGAAAAATATTGGACTTCATTAAAATTAAAAACTGTTGTCCTTCCATGGACACCATCAAGAAGGTGAAAAGACAATCCATGGTGTGGGAGAAAATACTTGCAAACTATATATCTGATGAGGGACTTGTGTCCAGAATATATAAAGAATTCTTACAATGCAACAATAAAAGACAAACAACCCAATCTAAAAACGGGCAAAGGATCTGAACAGGCATTTCTCCAAAGACAATATACAAATGTCCAATAAGCACATTAATATAGTCTTAACATTACCAATTTTCAGGGAAATGCAAATCAAAACCACAATGAGACATCACTTCACACCCACTGGAATGGCTAAAAAAAATATGGACAAGTATTGGCAAGAATACTGAGAAACCAGAACCCTCAGAGATTGCTGGTTGGATTAAAAAAAGTGCAGCCAGTTTGGAAAACACTGAGTCTCATATGACCCAGCAATTCCACTGTTAGGCACGTACCCAAGAAAATTGAAAACACATGTCCACAAAAAAAGCCTATACATGTTCAGAGCTGCATCATTCATAATTGCCAAAAAATGGAAACCCGATGTCCACCTACTGGAAAGTGGATAAGCAAAATATGGTATATCTATATAATGGAGTATCCTTTGCCCATAAAAAGGAATGAAGTGCTGATAAATGCTACAACATGATAACTAAGTGAAAACTCAATAACTAAGTTGAAAACATGACACTCAGCGAAAGAAACCAGCCTCAAAGGCTACATATTGTATGGCTGCGTTTATATGAAATGTCCGGAATAAGCAAATCCATAGAAACAGACAGCAGATTATTGGTTCCCCGAGGCTGGAGGCAGGGGCAATGGGAGTGCCTGCTAATGGAATTTATTTTTGGGTGATGAAAATCTTCTAAAATTAGGTAGTTGTGATGGTTGCACGACTCTACAAATACACTAAACCCTGATGAATTGGACACTTTAAAGGATGAATTTTATGGTGTGTGAATTTTATCTCATTAAAGCTGTTATTAAAAGGGGGAGGGGCTTAGGGATTCAAGGTAAAAATGTCAATGAAATGACATGATAGATGAGCCCCACTCCCTACATGGACTTGGCCTCCAGAGGCTTACCCAAGTTCTAGCTAGCCAAAGCATTTCATGGTAACAGGACTGGCGCCCTCTTATGAAAAGACAGAAAACACGTGGGACCTTCACTTAGATGTGAAATTATCAATGCTGAGACTTTTAAAGGCACAGGAGGCTAATAGTAAAAAACTTATATAGAGTTTTTTGTTTATGAAACTCTTTACACACGATCACTTATTTTCAGGAATTATATTAAAGTGGTACATACTTACTGAAATGCAGGCAAATCATAAGCAAATAGCTTATGAATTTTACAGAGTGAACCTACTTGTGTAGCCAACATCTAGATTGCAAAATGGCTTATTACCAGAAACCTAGGAGGTCAATTCTCTACCTTCCAGACACAAACCTCCCTCCCTCACCCAAGAGTAAATGGTATAGAATGATCCATTTGTTAAACCACTACAAATGGAATTATTTGGTAGATTCTCTTCTGTGTAGGGTTATTTCATTGCTTATGATGCTTGGAAGATTCATACACGCTATTTAAATATAATTGTAGTTCATTCATTTTTTTTTTTAAAGATTTTATTTTTTTCCCTTTTCTCCCCAAAGCCCCCCAGTGCATAGTTGTATATTCTTCTTTGTGGGTCCTTCTAGTTGTGGCATGTGGGACGCTGCCTCAGCGTGGTTTGATGAGCAGTGCTATGTCCGCGCCCAGGATTCGAACCAACGAAACACTGGGCCGCCTGCAGCAGAGCGCGTGAACTTAACCACTCGGCCACAGGGCCAGCCCCGTAGTTCATTCATTTTTGTCGATGCACTGTACTCCATTCTACTGTTAATGAGCATATTTGTTGTCTCTGGTTTGGGGCTGTTACAGATATGCTGCTAAGAAATCCTTGTACATGTCTTTTATTGAATGCATTTACTTTATGCATATCTGTTGGGTATATATCTAGAACTTCAATTTCTGGATGGCAGTGTTTGTATATTTTCAATTTTAGTGGATACTGCCAATCAGCTTTCCAAAGTGGTTGTACAAATCTACACTCCCTCCACAGTATATGGGATTTCCAGTTCCTCCACATACTCTTCAACACTTTGCATTGACTGTTTCTTTCATTTTCGCCATTGTGATGGATGTGTCATGGTTTTACTCTTCTTTTCCCTGATGGCCAGTGCAGATAAGTACCCTTTCACATGTGTATTGGCCATTTGGATATTCTCTCTTGCAAGGCACCTGTTCAAGTCTTTTGCCCAATTGTTGATTGCATTGACCATCTCTTCTTATTGACTTGTGGGAATTCTTTATATATTTTGGATATGAGGTCTTTCTCACATACATAAACAAAAAGTCTTAATTTAATGTAGTCCAGTTTATCAATTGTTTTCTTTTATAATTAACACTTTTCTGTCCTATTTAAGGGATCTCTGTCTACCCCAAAGTCATGAAAATATTCTTTTTTGTTTTCTCCTGAAAACTTTATTTTACTTTTAACATTTCTTTCTATAATTCATCTGGAATTGATTGGTGCATATAGTATAAGCTAAGAGGTCAAGAATTTTCATCTTGCTCTTAGCTAGTTGATGTTCTTTTGATGCTATTAAATTATATATTTTTTAAAATTTTATTTTCTAATTTTGTTGCTGAAGTATAGAAATATATTTTTTGTTTGTTCCTGGTATATGAAAATGAAATTAACTTTTCTTATTCTTTGTCTTTTGCATTTTAATATAAAATTTTAGAATCAATTTACTGATTTCAAAAAACTAATTAAAACACTACCGGAAGCTTGATTGTGATTGCATTTGATCTATATATCAATTTGGGGAGAATGAACCTCTTTAAGATGGAAAGTCTTTGAACCCATAAACACGATCTATCCCTCCACTTATTTAAGTCTGCATTACGTTTTCAATAATATTTTGTAATTTCTGTGCAGAGGTCCTAAACATCTTTTGTTACACTTATTCCTAAGCAGTTGATGCTTTGAACGCAGTTTAATGGTTTGGCAGACAAACTTTAAGGAGCTGTCATGATACCCACCTTCTAGTGCTCAGCCCTTGTATAATCCCCTCACCTCGAGTGTGCGCATGACCTGGGACTTACTTTTAACCAACAGATTATGGCAAAGGTGTTGGAATGTCACTTTGATGAATATGTTACATTTTATAAGTCTTCATTATATAAGTCTCCATCTTGCTGGCAGACTAGCACCAGAGTCTCTCTTGATGCATTGCTGGCTTTGAAGAAGCAAGCTTCCATGAGTTCTATAGCCTCAAAGAAATGAAATCTTCCCGTAAGTTGAGTGAGCTTGAAAGTGGACGCTTCCCCAGTTGGGCCTCCAGATGAGAGCCCAGCCCCGGCTGACACCTTGATTGCAGTCTGCTGAGGATCCAGCTAAGTCATATCCAGACTCTGACTCACAGAAAGTGTGAGATAATAAATGTGTGTTGCTTTAAGCTACTAAATTTGTGATAATCTGTGACCCAGCATAGAAAACTTTTACAAATTATACGCATTTTAAATTTTGTTTTCTATTGTGGGTTGCTGGTGTGTATGAAAATAAATTAATTTGTGTATATTGTTAGAATCCTGATAGCACCTTTCTAAATCCACTTATTAATTCTAATTAGTAGTAAATTATTTTGGATTTTGCACACACACAATCATATCATCTTCAAGTAACGTCAGTTTTACTTCTTCCTTTCTAATCCTTAGGCTTTTCTTTAATGTTTCTTCTTTATATTATTTATTTATATTTATTTTTTATTTTATAATTTACTATAAATTATTTTTTATATTTTATATTTTAAATTATAAATTATCTCATAATTTATATTATATTTATTTTACACTATTATTTTTATTCTTTATGCTGTAGCACTAATTAGGACTTCTAACACAGTGTTAAATACAAGTAGTGCTAGCAGACATCCTAGTCTTGATCCCTACTCTCAATGGAAAGGTTTTTAACAATTTACCATTAAGCAGTTTTTTGTAGATACTTGATATCAGATTAAGGCAGCACATTTTGATCATTTTTCATGTATGCCTTGTTTACTTCTGACACTTTACTAAGGACGTATAAGTAAGAGCAAAGTGGTTGGTCCACAATATATAATTTAATAGAGTGCTAAATAATTAATTCTGATTGACCATAATGGCAGAGCCTGTTAATGGTCACCTTTGTCCACGTGCTCCTCTAAAACTCTAAGCTTCCTTTGCAACTGGAATAAGCAGGTAACTAGTTCCGGTCAGTGGAACATGAGTATCAGTAAGGTCTTTCACCTCTGGACCAAAGGAGTTAAAAACACAATGTGCCTTCCCCACTCACTCTTCTCCTGATCTGCCCCTTCCCACTCACTTCTTCTTCCCACCTCTTTTCCCCATCTGCTAATGGATGATACCAAGGCAGCTATGATATGAAGGATCCATAAAATCAAAGCCTCCTGGGTCCCTGAGTCACCATTTGCAGGAGAGCTGTTGGAAGAGATGACGAACCACATCAGATTGTGACCTGAGAAAGAAATCAACTTCATTCTATTAATCCACTGACAGTTTGGGGATGCTTGCTACAGCAGATAGCATTACTTATCCTGACATAGAAGTTTCTCTCTTATGTAAGAGTGGTACATGAAGAAAAGGAGCTAAGCCTGATAGGAATACCCAAAGTCCTCAGTGCTGCAATAGTAGACCATTTTTAATAAATGAGGAAAATGCTCAGTCTTCCACACTGATAAAAATCATTCAAGTGACCAGCAGACCCTGCCGTTGATCATCTTTCTTGTGGTCAGTACAGATTACTCTTTATGTCTCATCTCAACCTCCTTCTCTAGTTTTCAGTTGCCTCATTTTGCCATATTACGTTCTCAGAAATGCCAACATATAACCTGGCTCTCCCACTAGATATTAACCTGAGAATGCTCCACAGAGCCCACCTTGTGACCACTGGCTATGGAAAAACTAGGCACCAGTGCCATCATCTTACCATGCTAATGAATCATACTGAATGATCTTGTGAAATTGTTTCCCCAAAGAAACAACAGCAGAAATATTATTGGCAAAATTTGTTTGTCAAAGAGATTCCAGATTATTTCTAAAGGCCAACTATATACCCAGCGACCAAAAACTCTTAAGGCAACTTAAAAATTGTAGAGCTAAGGGAATTTGTATACCTCAACCAACTGTTTTGACTGCTTTTAATTAAATACAAATGAAATAATTGACATAAAGTGCCACTAGGCAATTACTTTGCTGGTATTTTGTCTCTTTTGAGACATAACTGCTTACTGCATTGATCATCTAGAAAATTCATTAACTCAGTTGAAGCTGGTTGTAACATAGCTAAAGAGTTAACATCAACTTAGAGTTATCAAGAACTTTTACGTGAATATCACATTTGTATTAATAGTATGCACTTTAGAGCCCAGAGTATTGCTATTTTATTCTTTTTTATCCCTGGGCCATCACTGTAGAGATGTGGGATGTTAAGTTTTTTTTTCTGATTAAATATTTTAAGTAAATGAATAAATTAACAGGGAAAACGATGTTTATCTGAGAGTTTACCAACTTAATGGTTGTTCTCATTTTCAGAATAATCAGAATTTTTATTCTTTTTCCCAAACTGTACATAAATCTAACAAGAGTGCATCTGCTTCATTGGCAAGACCTTAAAATATGTTTCCATCCATAAAGTCATCAGAGAATGTTCTCATGGACCCATCCAAGTTTTTTCATTTTCTCACAGGATGGAGTCAATATTGGCTTTTCATCTTATAATAAACATTTAAAATATTAGGCTAACTTAGATCCATTATTAAATTTATCACAGCCACTATGCACATTCATTGGCATTCAAATAATTTCTCAAGGTAGAAGGTAAATGTTCAAGTGAGATGAAGAGTTCATTTGGGTCTAAAAAGATCAGCCATTCTGGATTTTTCCTCAGAGCATAGCCAAAGGTCATGCAAGTGTTCCACTGGCTTCTAGGAAGAGCCAACACATTGCTGTGCACTTCAGAAATAGAGCCCTTCTCCCAGGGTGCTCAGGAGGATTTGTCTGTATATATTTATATAGAGATGTAATAGGAAAAAGTTCTCTGGCTTAGACAAAAGTTTTGTGGTCATTAGTCAACTTGAATTAAATTCTTATTTAGAAACTCCAGGGCTGTCATTTGAAAGGGCTCATATGAGTGCAGTCTGAAATAAGTAGGAAGGTGTCATGACCAGGGGACTCCACAGAGACATCTATCTACTAGCTTAGCCCTTTGCAATGGTTGGTCTAATAATCAGATCAAAAGCCAGCTTTGAAAACTTAATATTTTTTATTGTGGTTCTGGCTTGATAAATTATCTTGATGAATTACCTGACTGCTCCAAATTCAAACCTCTTAGAAAGAAATGGCGCAGGCTCCAGGCCAATATATTCAGAACAAAACCAAAGTGTTTGCCAGCTTCCCAAACTATTGCAATCAAAACCAGACAAAAGAAGAAGATACCTCTTGGAACCTGCCAACATTTTAACCAGCGCGATTCTTTCGCTGGGCGTGCACCTCAGCCAGAAGTCAGAGTGCTGGGCCAAGTGTGCACACTCTGGCTTCGCCACCGTGCTGACTCTTCAAATGGTTGTCGTTTTCTCCTCTCCTGCTGCCAACTGCTCCCGGAGCTCTCCAGCCTGTGTTCTGAAGCCAAGAGTTCATAGTAAACCTTGCAATATCTCATGCAATCGTAATGCAATTAGTGAGGCCCACACTCCTGCTGGGCCTCTCCCCTGCACGCTCTGAGCCCCCAAAGAAGTCAATCACTGCGCCAAGTTCAAGGGCCTCCATGCCAGGCTGCAGAGGCTCAGGCTGCCCTGCACTTTGTCATTTCTGATGCCTCCCCTGGGCTCCTCCATCCAGCAGCACAGAAGGTGGGTCTAGTGTAGTGCCTTTCCAAATAGCACCGGGGCAAAACTCCCAGGTCAAGCTATCTCCAAGTCAACACTACAGAGAAACAGCACAACCAGCTTCTCCAGATTGTGTGCACCGCAAAGCAAGCCCTGATGGTGAACAAATTCCCATCAGACAAGTCATCAAGCAAATCTGAGAAATAACCAGTTTCCAAAACATCTTCCCTCCCTCCATCGTTGAATCCTATATTTTCTTTCTGATGATTTATATTGGAGGCATTCCCTAAGCTTTTGCTTGAGTATATTTAAAATTACCAGTTTCCACACCAAGCACCCAGGTGGGAGTTTTCAAATGTTCTCCCCACTAAAAGGAACCAAGACTCTGGAGAAATGGTTGACTCCAGGGCTGGAGCAAGGAAAGAAAAGCCTAAAACATGTTTTGTGCCAGAAGGTCAGGAAGTGTTCTGAAAATGATGGAGGTGTGTCCATATAACCCAGAGGCAGCTTGGAGGGGCTCCCATTGGCCAATTCTGGGCAATTTGAGCCTCAGAATAAATAGTGATAGGAATAGATTAAAACCCATTGCTTAAAATAAGAATTCGTAAGTCCATGCTGATATAAATGAATGAATAAATAAATGGAGGAAAAGGACAGCTCTTCCTCATAGTTAAATGCTCAGAAGAAGAAATGCTGGTGTTAGAAATCTCCATTTCCCAGCCATCACTGTACTAATTGGTTAAGGCATGAATTCTCGATGGATGCAAAACTAATGGGTGAAATTTTGAGGAGGAAGAGAATAGAGACATTGTCTCAAAGTATCTTCCCCAAGTTCTTTATTACCAACAGAACAGCAGTAAATTTACAACAGAAAAATCTGGCAGACACCACCCTAACCAAGCGGTGGAAGCTAACATCTATATTGACATAAAGTGACCTCATGTGTCTCCTGAAATATTGTACCGAGAAGGACACCACATCACTTGTGCAGTGTTCCTGCCAAAAATGCAAACTCTGAATCTAAGCATAAGAAAATATCAGACAAACCCAAATTGAGAGACATTCTACAAAACAACTGGTCTGTACTCTTCACAAGTGTGAAGGTCAAGAAGACAAAGAAAGTCTGAAGAATCAGCCAGGCTGAAGTCAGGATATTGGACCTGCTTCTGGCAAATGAGGTATAGCTCTAAAGGACTGCAGTAGGACAACTGACGGAGTTTCAAAATGGATTATGTACCAATGTTAAAGTTACTCATTTTAATAACTATATTATGATTGTGTAACAGGATTTTCTTGTTCTTAAGAGATAGACTTTTAAGTACTTTGGAGTAAAGGAGCTTGCTATCTATCACTTATCTCAATTCATTTAGGAAAAACTGTGTGTGTGTGTATGTATATACGTGTACGTGTGTATGCGTATATATGTATCTATGTGTGTATACATACGAGAGAGAAAGAAAACCCTCAAACGGGGCAAAATGTTAGCAATCAATAACTGGGTAAGTGGCATATGGGAGTTCATTGTACTATTTTTGCAACTTCTCTGTAAATTGGAAATTACATCAAGTAAAAGTTACCCAAAAAATCACAAAATTATTAGGGTATGTAAACATTTAGGTAAGCCGAGAGTGTCAGAAAAGGCTCTCTACACAGTAAGACCAGGACCTCCGGGCACTGTCTGTGCTCACAGCAGGAGAAAAGGAGGGCATGTGCATTTGTCCCATAGGTAATAAGTCCACGTAAAGCCTCAACAAGTTAACCCAGGGGTGCTCAGCCAGAGGTGATGTTGTCCTGCCAAAGACATTTGACAATGCCTGGTCACATTGTTGTTGCTACACAGGGGCGGGGGTGCTACTGTCATCTAGTGGGTGAGGTCAGGGACGCCGCTCAACATCCTATAACGCACAGGACATCCCCTACAACAAAGAACTCTCCGATCTGAAGTGTCAGTAGTGCCAAGGATGAGAAACCTTGAGCTAAACAGTTGATTTTCAACAACTACATGGTTAGAAAATTGAATTTAAGAGAAATTTAATTTCATTTAAAAAGTTCGATAAAGCCTCAGAATATATTACAAATTCACAATTCCTGTCATTTTCAAGGCTGGTGATGACAAAGATTAATCGAAAAAAGGCAACACTCCTAATTTAAGAACAAATGAATTTTCCCAGCTACCATCGAAGGTACGTACAAAGTATTAGAGACATATGTCTTTGCCATATTTATGGATTTAATACATATCTACAGCCAGTTAAAAAGGAAAAGGAATAGCCGGAAAGTATGATTCAACATTTTTGTCCTTGAATCTTAGTATCTAAGATTAAAATATATTTAAGCTTTCCAAATATTCTTCTTTACTTTGTGTTGTTATTTGAAGTGACATAAACACATCTATCCTTTGGACAATTACAAGCTCTCTAAAAATAGTTCTTTTTAAGTACATTGGATTTTTAAAAACTGCCAATCCCCGTTATAAAAAAATTACTAATCTAATTCAAGTTGGTAATAGCGATATGGAGGAAATGCATCTAAATGACGATAATGTGTTTTGAAGAGTTTACTCCAATTTTGATCATGTACTAAAATGCCCTCATCAAGACATGTGATAACACGCTGGGCACATCTGATGCCAGGAATCCATTCCTGAAATGAGTTCAGATGTAATTGCAGCTTTTGACATCCTCCACGTTAGCATCCTTCTAAATCATCTTGAAAAATATGTTGGTCTTTCAGGTTCTGTTATTTGGTTGCTTAAATCTTATTATAACCATCAACAACAGTTTGTTAATATAATTTCTTTCCATTCCTCCTCTTACACTGTCATCTGGAGTCATCTGTTACGTTGTCATCGGGAATCCCAAAGGGAACTGGTCTCGCTTCCATCCTTTTCTTTATCTAACGGCTACCTTTAAGAACTACAACACCATATCTTTAAAAACATGGATTCTCTTATCGTATTGCAGCTGACAATCGGCCCTCTTACTTTTCTATTCGCAGCACTTACACCCTCGAATGGTATGCTCATCTGTTATTTAGACAAAACTAACTCTGGGTTTTGTTGTCTTGAAACTTTTTGACATTAAAACCTAGAATCATTTGGTTTATTCTCTCCCTTTTGCCTCCTAAAAAATATTATGAAATTATTGTTATTTTTCATGAAGATTTCAGATTTATTGATCAATTTAGTGTGGCCACATCAAGGGTTTTCTACTATCAATGGAATCACCAGCTGTTGGAATCAGAGTGTGTACCCTGGACTCCTCCACACTCACCAGTACTGATGTCTTCCCAGGATGCTTTGTATTCCCTTCTACCTCTCTAGTTATGAGCATTCAAAAAGGATGCAAAGTCTGCCTTCCTCACATTGAGACAAAAGGAGCGGGGTAGGAAAGAAAATATTTTGTACCTACTATCTATCAGGTGGCGTTCTAGACATTTTAAATATGCCACTATTTTATTCTTCTGATTTCAAATGGCACCTAGCTAGCAACCCTGATAGAGCCCGTATCTATCTTTAACCATCTTGAAAAGATTATACTCCCAAAACTAGTACATGATGAGTTCTCTAAAAAAATTTGTTAAATAAATAACTTACATCTATGAAGATACTTACAATGTGATTTTCAAATATACTAAAGTCACAACACTACTACTGAAAATTAAGATTGATTAATTGCTTAACAGTAGAATCTGGGCAAAATTTCCACAAAATGTGAGACAAGTGGAGCACTATTTAAAAAGTAAACAATCAAAACCGTCTAATCCAGACTTTGCCTCATGACCAGCTCAGGCTGTGATTCATGAGAGAGACAAGCTGTACAAGGGGGCGGAACATGGAGAGCCCACCCTGTACCCCAACCAGAACACAGGAAGAGAAAACAGCAGCTGTTTTATATAAATTAAAAGACAGGAATTCCCAGAAAATGACAGGACAGAGAGTGTGGGACCTATGGGTGCACACGGTATCCTGGTATACAAAACCCGGGGTAGGACAAGCATGGATAGCAGTGTTAGCTGGGGATCAGGTTTTCCAGTGTACTGTGTCCATTTAGCACACCAGGTAAGAAGATGGTGAAAGTAGCAGTAGGTCAGAAGTACATGTCTCCTAGTAGCTAAGAACAGAACTAGACCCTGGTACAACATCCTCCCTCCACCATGGAGGAAGTGATCTGTCCCTACTCGCTTTTCAGGGCAGCTAAAGCATTGAGATTGGGAGCTCTTTCTTTCTTTTCTTTTATCTTTTTTTCAAGAACTAATGAAAAGGAAAACTACAACATGAGGCAACTTCAAAACACAACACAATAAGACAACATGGATGTTGTTCTCAAGTCAGAGAAAGAACCTCCTGCTGGATGCAAACTGCAGAGGACATCAGACGTAAACTCCTGGAACGTTTTAGCATACTCAAAGAGTTCAAATACGATCCTCACTGAGGAAGGACGGGAAACTGACGGAAGAGAGACTGCAAAACACGAAGATGAAAGGCAGGGATGAACAGAGAGAAATGAGTGAACAGATTCAAAATGCAGCAACAGGATTCAAATCCATGTTGTAGACAGTGAACGAGAGAAAATGTAACCATTAATATGCCATACAAATTTGAGATTCTCTTCTCAACAGAGAGGAAAAAAGACAAAGATAGGAAGATGATTTTTAAAAAAGAACATGAGAAATAAGAGAAAACAGAGTCTAAACACAAAAAAATAAACTGGTAGTCTAGAAGAGATTTCTTGTCCCCCCTCCCCCAAAAGAACAGAACCAATTATCAAATATGTTACCCTCCCGAAGGAAAACAACACAACAATAGCAATGATCTGGATTTGCTGATTGAGAAAGTTCACAGCTTTCCAGTAAAAACCATAGAGGAAAGGCATATTTATATATTCTGTAGCAAGTGATGAAAATTGCAAGGAAGAGAAAGAAAGCACAGCCTGCTGTCAGCGAGATAACCCAGAGTTTATCTACACAAGAGAATAATGAAAGACGTCCTCAAGTCTAGCCTGTGGAACATGAAGTGCCAGACCAGGGAGCAGCATCTACAGATGTCAGAGGGGAAAAAAGTTGTGACCTGAAAATATGACCCAGCCAGGTTATTTTTCATTTATGAAGCAATTCCAAGAGCAATTCATAGCCTAATAATTTAATTATTAAACAAAAAATAATAATAAATGATAAATTAAGCCTATAGCTTAGAAACCAGAGGAAATAAGAACAAATACCTAATATGCTAAATAAATCAGATATCAATGAATTAAACACATAAAAACTGATATGATAAACCCAAAATGTAGTTCTTTGTTAAGATTTTTTTTTATTGTAATCCATCTGATATTTAATTTAAAATGATATGAGGTGGGTAGGTCAGTTTGGCAGTTTCATTTGATAATGAATGGATAAATCAATGTATCCAATATTACACTAAATTTTAAGTTAATATTTGTATAGCAGAGAGGTTGGAAAAACTTTCCCAAGAAGCAATAAAGGAAAAGGGGGACAAATTTCACCTTGTGAATATTTTTTAAAACAGTACACCCTATAATTCAACAAACAAAATAAAAGTACAAGTGATTAACATCTTGCCCACCCATGTGATAGACAAATATCAATACTCCTGATCTACGATTTTATAAGTGGAAGGGTGAAGAACAAGCAGAGCAATTGATAACCATCTGGATGGACAATTAATGGAAGAGCGAATTCCACCAACCAGTAAATACATCGTCAAGATAATGTAAACTGAGGCGATGAAGTAATCCTATTCTTCTCACGCCACAGTGGCACAAATCATGAAAATCAGTAACATTCTGTGCTGGCAAGGACACTGGGAAAAGGCCACACTCCTACAATGCTGATGGAGGAATGCATCATTATAAACTTTCGGAAAACAAGCTAGCATTATTTATAAAATGTTAAATTCACATTTCCTTTTAACCAGACATTTTTATTTGTGGAAATTTACCTACAAAATAAACATAAATATATATGTGTGTATATATTATGGAAATGTAGAGACAGATACATGAAGATAAACAAGGATGTGAACCAAACTGTGAAATGAAATTGATTATCTGATTAGCTACAAGGAGTAATGATGGAATCAAGAGGAAGGAAGAAAAACTATTAACTCTTTCTTCTGATAATTTTAGATTGCCTTACTTGTTCTAGTTTGATAACAAAAATAAAAATACAACAATATAAATATCAAATGGAGAAAACACAAATACATCACTTTTGGAAGAAGAAAGGAGACAACCACAAATAAGGCTATGGAAGAACAGTAAGAGACCATTCTGTGTAGAAACCTATGATAATAGCTTTGAAAATCTAAATGAAATGAAAAATAAACACATTTGAGAAATGACCAAATAGTAGTTATTCCAGGAAGGCAAGGATAGTTTAATTCCAGAAAATCTAGTCATATAATTAATCATATCAATAGATCAAAAGAAAAAACAATGTATTTATTTCAATAGTCTTAAAATGTATGGATAAACATAAATAAAAGGATATTTTCTTAACATCATAAAAATATACATTAGCATTCTTTGTGATAAAATTGTAAAGAAATATTTTTAAAAATTGGAAACATTGATACTTTTGTAGCCAATTCAATAAGTCCAGAAAAAAAATAGTAATAAATGTTGGAAAAGATGAGGCAAAAATATCACTATTAGTGGGTTGTCTGCATTAGGAAAGAAAGTAGTGAATTGCATAACTATTACAACTAACCAGGTAAGTCAGAGATAGTGAGATAGAAATAATTTTAGAAAATTAACATCCTTTCCTATATGTGAAGAATAAAAAGAAGAAAATATGATAAAAAGAGTGCATTCACCAAAGAAACAAAAAATATAGACGACCAAAGAATGATATTAACAAAAGGGTTTAAAATCAACCGCAAAATCTATTGAAGGTCAAACAAGAAGATGTAAATCAAAGGTCACAGCATGCTCATTAAGAGAAAAATTAATAACACAAATACGACAATACGTCCAATCGTCTCAAACTCATTTATAAATTTAATTTAATTCCATTTGTACTCCACATGGGATTTTTCTCCCTCATAAAGTGATTCTAAAATTAATCTAAGAAATGGATAAGGAAGGGCAATCAGAAAATGTTTGTGATAGAATGAGAGGGACTTGTTAAAATGAAGTGTAAACCTACAATAGTTAAAACAATGAGGAGAACAGAGCAATCAATGGGCACAAATCAACCCCTCAGCCCGCAGGTGTAGGAGAAGGTAGTGTGATGAGGATGGGATTTCAAAGAGAGGATAAAGTCTAACCCCATAAATGACTTAAGTTCAAATGACTAATTAGAAAAGTTCAGTCAAATCCTCCTTCTCAGAAAACATTGAAATTAATTCCTGATTCATTTTTTATAGTAAAATATAAAAATTGAACCACAAAAGAAGAGGAGAACATAGGCAATACCTGAAACTGAAGGTGGGAGATAGTGTTCATGAACACGTAAGTAGAAGAATATCATAAGAACAGGGATAGTTTCAAACACATATAAGTTTTATACACGAGATAAAATGAATAATAAACAAGCAGAAAGTTCTTGCAAGATATATGTTGAGAGTATATCATTAATCTATAAAAGACTCTTACAAATTAAGAAGAAAAAAATAAACACCCATTCTATAAATAGACCAAAGCCAGAATCAAACAATTCACAAGAGAAGAACGCCAAAGAGCCAATAATGTGTGGTAATAAAAAGTTCTACCTCTAGTAATCAAAGAAATGCAAATTAAAATAACAACAAAGCATCATTTCTATGACACCAAATCCACAAAAATTAAAGAACACAAAATGCCCAGTGTGAGTGAGAATCAAGGGAAATGGGTGATTTCATAAACTACTTATGAGGGTATTTTATGCGCAATCTTTCTGAAATACAATTTTATGAAATGTTTTAAATTGGACACAACCTTTGACCAGGGAATTCCACTTCTAAGATTCTTCCGAAGGGAACATGCAAAGGCAATTGCAACTAATTATGTGCCTTGTCGTTCATCACAATGATATTTATTGTGGCAAAAAATTTTAAGTCACCTAAATGTCCAATTGGGGCTGATTAAATGAATTTGTCGCCTCTCTCAGATAGACTAGAGTCTAGTCCGTCTTTTAGATTAATGTTAAGAATATTTACTCATGTGGAGAAATGGCCACAATCTATTGTGAAGTGCCAATTGCAGGTTACAAAACAGAACAAAAAATATGACCCCAATCTGGTAAAGTAATGACCACACCAGTGTTTGAAAAGAGACGAAGAGGACAAGACCAAATCATTCAGAGTGTATCTCGCGGTGGGGTTATTGTCTTCTCTTTGACTTCCAGAAGTTTTAGAATAATATGGTTTACTTTTATGTATAGAAAACAAAAGACATTTTATTTTTGTGGCAAATTTTTGTTATCATTTCCAAATTTTCCTGGCTTAAATAGAACCCTGGGAAACATAAGCAAGATGGAAGCTTTTCAAAGAACAATACTTTGTGTGGCCAGTGTTCCTGGGAGGAAAATGCTCAGCATCCCCCACAGTCGCTTAAGCCGGTCCTTACACGAATTCATACCTGCCCCTTGCAGTTCAGCACACAGTGAAGACCCCACAGCCCACGTGGATCAAGTGCTTGCTCTGTGCTGGTCACTGTGATCAGCACTTTGCCCGCACTAACTCACTGAATCTTCATAACAACATGAGAGGAAGGTACTCCTTCGATTCCCACTTTAAAAATGAAGAAACTGAAGCACAGCGGGGTTCAATAACTTGTCCTGCATCACACAGCTTATAAACTGTGGAGCTGGGAGTCCAGCCTACCAATGGCCCCAGGACTGTTTTCCTACCTCCTGCACACTGTTACCTCGTTCCGTGTGCACGTCAGCCCTGCAGAGAATAATTGCTCCTGTCTGCTTTGGATGTGTGATGTTCTTCTTTGTCCCTAGGACTTTGCACAGGCTCTTACTTCTTTCTGAACCATCCTTCTCCTGCCTCCACCTGCCCTCCCTCCACCACCTAAGCTCTGTGCTCGGCCAGCTCCATTCACTTCTTGTCCTTACTCTAGCCTTTGTCTCCTCTTGCCCCTCCCAACGTCTGGGCAGGCCTGAGAATTGCCAGCTTGTCAGGAAGTATGCTAACTGCTTATTTACTTGTGCCTCCCTCTACTACAAGCTCCCCGAGGGCTCCAACTTTGCCTATCTTGTTCATTATCCCATCCCCATTGGCACATGCCCCACACACAACACATACACACTTCAACTGAGCTTGAAAGACAGAATGTCTTGCAAAAATTAAACTGATGCCCATATGCCATCAAAGCACAGCTCTTTCTTTACTTCACCAATCTGCCTGAAAAAATATAAGATTATCCTCAAACCCTGTTTTCATAAGGTGCTACATCAAAGAGGAGAATAAGGAGGTGGATGGGATAGTTCATTTCTCAATGCACATTGTTAGCCGCGTCAGTGGTGGAGGCCCGGCCTCCTTTGCATGAATGAGGGGCCTTGCATAAGGACCCTAAGTCTCACCACCATTTTGATGAGCTGGGCAAAAACTCAAACCAAAACAGCAGTAGGAGATAAAATTGGAAATAAGCCACAAAAATTAGTGGACTGCCATTTACAGAAATGAAGGAAGGGATGTCTTGAAGTGAGACTGGAATGAATAAATGAATGAATAAGTGAATGGTTTAATTTAATTATCATTCCATTTACTAATCTTTAATAATTTATATAGCATAGAGTTTCAAAATATTTAAAGCAATCTATAGCATCAAATACCATATGAAACAGAGCATTCAAATTAAAGATTCCATGTAGGCATCAGAAGCTTAGGGAGAGGGAGGGATCATTTTACCAGGAAGGTGGAGTGGGAAACCTCCTGCCTGTCATAGACATGATGGCTGTTTAAAAACACTCCTGCTCCATCTCCTTCCAGACACAAGGATTGCACTTCTCCCCGTTGAAGTTACGCATGACCACACGGCTTGCTTTAACCAAGGAAATATTAGCAGAAGTGACATGGCACTTCCAATAAAAGCTTTAAGAGTGAGTGCATGCTTCCCCACATTCTCTCTTCCCTTCTACCATGAGAGGAGAGCAGACAATGGCCCAGACAGGAGCTACTGTACCAGCTCGGATCCCAGCCAACCTGGGAGAGGCAAATAACATGAGCAAGAAATACACATTAGCTGTTTCAAGCCTCTGAGATTTGGGGGCTGTTTGTTACTGCAGCACAACCTAGCTTATTGTAGCTGTTACATTGTCATTGAGTGATGAACTTAACTCTACAATTTCAGCAGTCAATGAGGAGAGTAAAACAGCATGTACCTATGTGATTCTCCTCTTTCCCGAGAAAAGGAAATACACAAGTCCATTGGGAGCTGGTGCTAAGTCTCAGAATTGCTTTGCCAGGAGTTTTAAACAGGAGACAAGGAGGAACATCATAAGTTATTCACAGAAAGGGGACTCCTCCTGCTCTTCAATATTCTAATCAAGAAGTCGAGGTATTACCTCCTTTGCAGAATTGGGGTAAGGACTGGAGATGATGTGGAGGAGTTTTCCAGCTGTGTGACTGGCCTTCACTAGGCATGATTTCCTGTCTCTTTTATCTACCTGAGCCCACAGCAGCCTGTTGTGCTGGAAGGGGAGAGCAGCTGCACATAAGTTGTCATCAATACAACGACTGAAGCCTGCAAATGCTGTGATTATGTACATAGGCAAGAGCAGATGAAAAGTTATCACTACCATTACTCTCACTCACAATCTGATGTGTTATCCAGAGAGAAGGGGGTATTGTTGTGACTCAAGAGTTATGAACACACGATGACATCATCAACCAGGTACGCCCCTGCAGAAGAAGTTGCTGCGGATGACAGCTCTTACAGATGATTGAGCTGGGTGCAGTGGTGACCTCAGTTTACCATAAATCTCCCAGATTCCCTGACCTGGAACTGGAGTTCACTTATTTGCCTGGCAGGATCTGGTTTGCTCATTTCCTGGAGTTAGGAAACGAGGACCACACAAGTCCTGGCAGACAGCAGGGAAGTCAAGAGAGTCTCCATCAGATTACTTTTATATGATAGAATTTCAGGGAAAAAAAAATCAAATTAAAACATTCATCCAATTAGTAAAATATATGGGTAGAAATGAACCATTTTTGGGTTTTTCTGACTTGCGTGATCCCTTTGGAATTCAATTCATCATCTTCGCCAACGTCAAACCTACCAACCTAGACCCCTGTGCCTAAGTTTCAACTGGAGAATTTGAGAGAATTGTGGAAATTCATAAAAGAGACATTTGAAATTCTTTATAATTATGCCAAGTATATCCAGATTTATCAGAACTGTCTACACTTTGAAATGAGAAAACATAATCTTTAACAGATAAGTTAATTAGCCTGAGCGATGGCCAGGGAGTCAGAAAGTTTAGCCCCATCCTCCTCCCAGAGTCTTCAATTACTGAAATGTGACCACAGCCTCTCCCCTCACCCAGGCCTGCAACAGCCAGCGACTTGGTGACCAGGGAACGCCCTCCAAGAAAAGACCTTGGGAAGAATTACGACACGGATTATCTTGTTAAGGTAAGGCTACCTGCTTCGGGGTTGATGGACCCTTCAAGTGACAAAGGCAGGAGGCTCTCCTGACAGCCAGAAAAGGCAGATCTCAAAGCTTCCATCCAGAGCCTGGTAACCTTCCAAGTGTTGGGCCCGGGGATTTACCCAGACAAACGGCTGCCCTCGGCAGCAACTGTTTCATCCGCTTCATGAATGAATTACAGAAAGTCAGGAACAGCAGATATCAAAGCGCATCTCCCTATAGAAAGTGTTAATAATCATCTTTATTAGGCTTCTGTTTGACGTTATATTTCCCTATCTTCAAAATTTTATCAGACCCACTTTAAGAATTAAAATCCTTTCACATTGGCTATTGTGGGATTTTATCTTAATTTTCAGTTTTTACCTCTTTTCTTTATATGGAATGCTGCAGAGAATGATTTATTGTACTTTAAAATTATAAATTATTTTTGAAATTTAAGGCAGTGTTCTTTCGAGCTTGTATATCATTGCTTTATTATTTATTTAGAGGTATTGAAAAGTCTGTGTTAAAATTAAAAATGTAATATATAAATTCATCTTTCTTTGTTTATTCAAAATGTTTTATTGCACACCTGTTCTGGGACAGTCACTGCACTAGTTTTCAGAAACTGGAGACCAGAAATGCATGTATTTTCTCCAACTTTCTTGCCTCGCAATTCGAAACTCTTCATAACTTCTTACATTTGAAAAGTTATAAACAGCTCCAAAAACTGTTTCCTCTTCTTTTTCTTCTGTTTTTCTTTTATCCCCAACATCTCAGTCGACACCAGAGACTTCCATGGTTAATATCCCTAATTAATATCTGTTCTCTGAGAACTGCAGACCTCCTTAAACCATCATCTGTAAAGCACATTTTATAGGACTAATTTGTTTTTACTTTCACTTAGGTGCACTAATGCAAATTAAAGACATTAACTAATCAGGCATGAGAATAATTTATAAAGAAAAAGAAAGGGGCATGTCTTTTCCAACATAAAGTCTATGGAATTGCTACAGAAATGACCCAAGTGAGCCCTCCTGGCTTATTCAAGAAGAGTCCTCTCAAATTCCATCTGTGAACATTCGGTCAGTCCTTTTATGAAGAGAAGACATTTCTCCAGGTTCATATTAATTTTTGCGCACATCTGTGCGTTCACCTAATCCCCACCCACGTACCACTTCAATTAAAATTAACAGAAGTCAAATCCTTGAGTGGTTTTAATTGCGGTATGTAGATTATAAATGGCGCCCATCTTCAACCACACAAAAATTATTTTCTTCCTTGGCCTCTCTCTCAGGAATAATATTGAAGCATAGGTTTGGTTACTGTGGAAGAATTTTCGTTTATTGTGTGACTGCTCCAAAGGATACTGAGAACTTAGCAGTGGGCAAAAGGCCAACCAAAATTAATGCAAAAGTACAATTAAGGAGTATTTTAAAGAAACGTCTTTTCATTCTATTCAAGGGCACACAGTGATATGCGTTGCCAGAAAGAGGATAATGTTGGGCCTGCTTTAATGAGGCAAGCATAATTATGTCAGGTCTATAAATGATACAGTAAATGGTTTTTTCTCCTAAGTAGGTTAAATATTGTCCTTATATCTGGTTCACAATAGTCACAAACTACTCGTCTCACAGATTCCTCAAAGATATATTTTAAACAAGACTGTATCCAAATTATCTGCCCTTTAAACTAGCAGAATATGACTTAATGCTCTCTTATTTCACGTACATGCCTACCCCACGTATGCATTTCAGTTTGCTGAACATTTTCAGCCTCACACTGGTCAACTGTCTAACGAATCCTATTTGTATACTCAAATTAGAACAATCGGCAAAACCACCAGTGAGAGTTCTGCTTTTGTTTGTGTCTTTGTCTCAGCCAGGGCAGAAATTGCTTCCACGTCCACAGCCTCTTAAAAGCAACAAGTAATTTGCTCTTTGTCAACTACGAGCAGCATCGCTACCACACACCATCAGCATTTTTAACTTAAGGAAGCAATTATATTGGCTCAAATAATAAGCTAAGATAAACAGAATTGGCCATTGAAACAGAAAATATTATTAAGAAGGAAAAAGTCAAAGATGGCACCAAGAAATGTCAACCAGGTTAATCACACTTAATTTGAAAAGACGACTATAACTTTAAGAACAGAGCTTAGCTGGAGTTGGAGCTTAGGATTTTATTTTACCACTTTATACCCTGCTTCACAACTACTTGGACAAATACAAAACAAGAATTACAGTGCACCATAAGTTATTTTAATATCCTGTAGTGGTGCATACTTCCAATGAAATCCCAAGACTATGATTACGGTTCTCTGTTTGTGTGAAAATGTCAAGTTGTTTCGAGTGACTACATACTCTAAATTATATATAACTGTTACTTTATAGCTAATAGGCACTAAAATTACTTTAAAACAGAAATGTAAAGTTATATTTTCATCCTTTTTGACAGATAATAAAACTTATTTATGAGATACAATTTTTCAAGCATTAAAACATCTCATGTTTACAAAAACATTAAAAATATTATTACTTGATATTTAAAGGAACGAAAAGAGCAGAACCATTATGAAAATACTTGTCCTGCTCGATGACTTCTCTATTTTGTCACTGTCATAACTTCGTTTAGGAAAGTTACTGGTTTGTACACTTTTAAAATTAAAAATACTTGTAAGTTCAAATAGAGGCCAGTGATTTAAGATCGGTCTTGTTCCATAATCTGTTGGCATGCACAAAATTCTTTCCTATGTATTTTAGATGAAATAGTGACATGTGATGGATTGTGCCTGTTTATTCTCCTCTGTATCCCAAGAAGACCTGTTACTGGATTGTCCCACAGCTGCATCACTGGGGGAGTTAAACGGTATTTGTTTTTGTTCATAAACAAAGTCTCTTGTTTCTTCTTCTTCAGTGGGACTACATTTTCTGATAATCCCTTAAATTTCTGCTGCCTTCAATCCATCCATCTATCCACAGTGTCCAGCGAGAAGCGCTGGGGAGACCAAGAATGAGGGAGCAATACACTTGCCTGCTCCTGTAAACCCAGCACCCGCTCCGCCCCTGTAAGACCATTCATTTACAGAAGAGGAAACAGCCAAAAAACTCACACAAAGTCACCCAGCTCTCAGTGGCATGTGTTGCTCTTTGAACAGTGGTAAATGTGTTGATAGCTAGCAGGGAGTAGAAGGGGACCTTCATAGAAGGTTCCAGCCTGGAGGAGTTATACTAAAAAGTTACTTTACCAGGAAGCTGATACTGACCTGCTCTGGCTTCTGGGGCCATGGCTGCCTTTTTTCAGTAAAGTCAGCCTGGTTGTGGCAAAGCACAAATAGAGGGGTGTACCACCTTGAAGAGCCAGGCAGTCATAGCATGCACAACACCAGTGCTGCATTCTTTCAGCAGATGCAAGCCGGCCTAAGGCTCAGAGCCAGCTCCAGGGAAACGCGGGGA
This sequence comes from Equus asinus, assembly GCF_041296235.1. NCBI lineage: Eukaryota > Metazoa > Chordata > Mammalia > Perissodactyla > Equidae > Equus > Equus asinus. The sequence goes on along the minus strand of NC_091791.1, from coordinate 4,410,193 downwards.
AATGCTAAGTGTGCTCTCTGGGCGATGGCTTTGTTCCTGGCACTTCCTGAGGAGTCAGGCCCTCTGGATCTAAGGGCATCCCTACTGTGAGACCGAAGCAAAATGCAAGGGGAAAAGTCCAGCAACAAAGAACCCAAGAAAAGTATCCCTTCCAGAGGGACCTGATGGAAGTCATTTCAAAGGGGAGCTGGGTGGACGCTTGGGGCTCTTGGCTGCCCGCCATCTATGCCCTTCCCAGAAGCACCCACATTTGCTCAGAAGCATCGCCTCCTCCCTGCTGGATCAAGTCAAACCCTCCTTCCCAGGAATCTGAAAGACTGTGGAGTTTTCTCCTGAAGACAGGACGTCTGCGCCATGTTGGAATGTCCTTGCGGGGAGAACGCCCTTGGGCTTCCTGTTTCCAGTGCTCTGGAGAGACTGGTTCACTCTCCAGCCTCCCCACCAGTGCCCAGGCCCCCCACATCCTGCCAGGAAACTCTCTTTCTGTCTAAGGGGGCCAGAGTTCATTTCTCTTTCTTTCAACCAAAGAAGTCACATCCTCTATGGAGCTCTCCTGGGGTCCCTTCCCCACCATAAGCTTCCTGGCAAGATGGCAGCCTGGCATTCTTCGTGTCTGAACTTCCACAGGGAATAGAGAGATCCCCTGATTCTCCTGGGCTCTGGTGTCTGGAAATTGACACACATACCGGCCCCCCACGATCCCCCCGCCCCATGTCCTTTGCAGAGCCCATGTCTCAAGGTGCCCACCATGATGGAGCACTGAGTCCCACAACCTTTCTCCCCAGTAGCTACTGTGAGCAGCAACACGCCCACATCCAACCACTGAATCCTCTCTGAGTTCGTTTTAGGTTGCACATTCCAGGCCCTTTTCACATTGCTTCTAACAACATGCCCTTTGCTAGGAGGATATCAGAGTTCCTGTCCCTGGCAGGTCAACGCTGTCCTCCAAGTGGTCTAGCTAACTGTAGTAGCCCCTATATCCACCCCAAGCTCCTCCAGCAACTTTGCGAGCAGAAAGATGTTTTCGTGGCTTCCGTTTCTGACCCTCCTCCTCTGGCAGGCCCATGCCTTCCTTCTCATGGAAGGAAAGTAAAGCACAGCCCCTGAGAGTTACTGGTCAGCAGAAGGCTCCAGCACAGGGAGGCTGCCCACACCAGGCACCATCCATGGCCACCCAGCCACCAGGAATCTCGGTTCCGCTGCCCAGGGCAGGGAGTGGGATCTGTGCTCGAACACCATGGTCTCTGCAGGAGGCCCAGCGGGAGGCCAGCGAGCAGCTAAACCAGGACAAAATGTTTAGCTGTGTTTTAAAAGACTAATCTCTGATCACACCCCACAGACTTTGTTCCTCCTCCCAAGCCTTCATTAATTATTAATCCAGCTCATGGGCAGGGGAAGGGAAACCCATCTCTTCTGTATAAAAGGAGGGAAAAAAGCATAGCATTGCAGAATTTTGAAATGAAAATTTTAGGAAGACACAAACATTGTGAAATCTATGTAGAAGTTCACTGGAACACGTATGCACAGGTGTGTGTGTTTGTGTGTGTCCACATGCACAGGTGTGCGTTCCGGAAGGCAGTGGGCTCCAGGAATACTCACAAATGGAAAAAATTTGCTGCCATTGCTAAAGAATTCTTTGATTTGATATTGAGTTAATACCAGGTGAACCTGAGAAGGCAGGGACATTTTGCCTATTGGGTTAACCTGGGATTGTGTTCAATCTATAAGGGCAGATATAACAACTTCATGTCCCAAGATTTTATGAAGGAAAACACGATTTTCTCAGGAGTTGATGCAACATATGCTATTATGTATCGAGCAGATCAAATGAGGGACCATGAAATGAATCAGCCAAGGTGCAAGGTGGTACAACACAACCACGTGTCTTCAGAACTTGGGTAAATAGAGGCACGAATGCAAGTCACAAGATACAAATGATATTCAAATACAGGGTCCTTAAATACATCCATTTACTATAAGAAACATGCAGAGTGGAAACCTTTGTGTTACCCAGGTCTCAGTATTCTCGCTGCTTCTCTTCCGATCTCTGATGTCGAGAGTGTTGTTTGCCCAGTGAGTTTTCCCTTCCTTTCCGCCCTTCTTCTGAGAACAGAACTCCTCACTCTTGCGGGATCTATTCCACGGGACACTGGTAGGGCTGACCCTACCCTCTCCCCAGCACAGGGGTGGCCCCTGACCCAGGCCCAGGCCATCAGAGCACCACGTCTCCCAGCCTGATCACTGGTCCTGGGATGGTCGTGGCACCCAAGTTGGGCTGCTCAGAGCTGTCTCTAAGACATCTGCCATCTTCTCTCTAAGACTGCTAATCTTTGGCCATAGTGTGAGTCACTGTATTTTAGGTCAAATAAGGGGAAAATGCCTGAAAATTAAGCTAACGTAAAAGAAAACAGAACCTGAACATGAAAAGACAGACAAGCTAGATTTCCAACGACGTAGCTTCAATCTCTGATCCAGCCAAATTCCTTTCCAAATTCTACTGAATGTCTGCTTTCGTGTAAGGAGTTATAACAGGGGACTCGGTCACTCGCAACCACAAGGATCCTGGCAGAATGCCATCCTTCCGTAAGAGTTTCTTTCCCCCACTTCAGCTTCTTTCACAATTCCACCAATGTTTCAGTGACCCAGTAGTTAATTCACCTGCTCTTTTAAATGCTGGCTCAATTTGCAGAAATAACCACCAAGAAAAACAAGTGTATTTCTTTCTTAAGTACAGTAAGGGAGAGCTTAACTGTAAATAATAAAAGGTGTTATCTTTCACGATAGTTTATCGAATTCATGTTCATAAAAAATTGAAATTAAAAGTAAATCAAATCTTAACAACCACCACTAACTGTGAGTCAAGGCAGATTTAAGCAGAGAACTTGTGCAAAACTGAAATTCAAGGGGGTGTGTTAGGAGGCCAGCATTTGCTCTTTGGTGATGGGGAAGCGTAGAGCCCACAGATGTGGCACTGGCAGGGACGTGGATGGCAGAGCTTGCCCTGGTCCTTGCAGCACATTGTATCCCCAAAACCAGGCTCCAAGCAGGATGGTGAGCAGCAGCAATGAAGCAAAGGGTGTGATGAGAGGAAGAAATTGGCAGAGGTCAACCCAGACCGGGCGGTATTCAGAAGACCATGCATTCACGGATGGTTTGCCAATCTGCTGGCTGTCCTAGGAGGGACGGTGCAGAGAACCAAATGTACAGGAGAGAGAAATGGAAATCACTCAGAGTTTGGGGTGAGATCAGGAGGACAGATCAGTTAGGTTTATCCTAACCCTTCCCCCAGACAGATGGAGATTCCCCTCCAGAGCTGCCAGGTACTCAGTGTTCATAAGTCAAACGTGGATGGAGAAATGGATGGCTGCCAACCTAATGTTTGATTCAAAACCAGGAAACCACAGGCCGAGGCTGCAGAAGGGAATAACACCTTATTGATCGAAGTGCGGGCGAGAGACTGGAACCAGGCAAGAGCTTTACAAGTGAACTTTTGTAAGTGACTCAATCACTTTCACCGAATGGGATGCCTAAGCGGCACTGTTGGGGGAACATGTGGGGTTTGTTTTACTGGGTAAAAGTGATTTTTCCTTTTGAGAAAATTAAAGCTGGGAAAGCTAGAGAAGCGGACCAGGAGGTTTGACGGAAGTTTACAAGGTGTGACACATGTTATTAATACGGCTGTGAGTCCGCCACCAAGCTTGGACTTGTAAGTCAGGGTGTGGCGGAAGGAGAACAGTATATGGGCTTAGAAGGGGGAAAATGGACAAGTAATTTCTAATAGACATCTTTTGACTACCCACTTATTTTAGAAGAAATACATACCTTCACAGGGCTGAAGAACTTGTGAGAGCAGCATATAACTTTTATTAATAAATTGTTCCTATTTCTACAAAAAATCCTTTAACACACAGGCCCTCACACACAAATGCATACACACCCTCACGTGCACTCACATGCACACACACATCCCTCCAGCTTGCTCCTGTGGTTCTTCCTGCGTTTGCCTTTCGGCTTGCTTTTCTTCAGGTTACATAACTCCAGTTGCTTTCTCCTGTCCCCTGGGGTTTCTCTCTCCAATTGTCCTCTCAGTTTTGTTGTGTCCTGCTGCCTCCCTGAGTCTGTCCCCTCCTGGATGTCCTGATGCTCTAATCTAAACGCAGCACCAACTCAAGGCCCGTTCAATGCCCTGTACCGTGGGGACAGGAGTTCACGCCTCCTCATTCCTGCTGTTGTCGACACACCGGCGGCTCATGCTCAGATATAAGCCACACGGTGGCCCCTGTGAAGCATGAACAGCCGCTGCAGTGACCAGGACTGTTTCCGACTCTGCTTACTCAGGGGGTGGCATTTCTGACCTTACACTCCATGCTAAAGACCCAAGGTGGGGCAGGCTCCTGTCCCTGAGATGAGAAAAGATCAGAGGTTCGTGCTGAAGGCCCATCTCTCTGTCCCTGACTTCCCCGAAACTGTGCACCAAGGTTCGTCCTTCTTTCGTGCACCATCCTGAGTCCAAGTGTGCACATCTTGGAAGGCCAGAGGGAAAGGGGACAATCACTCAAACGCTTTCGAACATGTGTGTACTTCGGAAGCCGTGGCCTGCAGCCCGCATCCGACCCACAATTGTTCCCATTGCCGTGTGCAGACGCCTATAACAAACCTCCCGGTGGGCCCTATGGACTGCTCGGACTTTCCTTCTGAACATGTGACATCTTCATGAACCCACAGCTTCGGCACCGCCTTCCTCTGAACTTGGTTCTTTTTGTTAGGTGCTGAGTTCTTAGATTTAGTAAAAGCCCAAAAGTTGATGGAAAAGACTGATTGGCTGATTAAAAAGATTAGAACACTTTTAAAGGAGTCCTTCTCATCCAAGTTGCTTTTGCAAATGTCTTTGACAGACAAACCAACATCTTTGACTAGAAACCAGCCACACTTCCTTCCAAACTTATTGAAAACCAAAATGCACACAATCAAGTGGTACCCTTCATCTGAGAAGGTTTAAGTGTGGGGTCAACAAGCAGACTCAGAGGTCTCTTAGTTCACCACAACTATGACCACCTTTGGCATGGAAGTCCATTCTCGGCTTCCTCTGTGTGGTTCGGACACCAATCACAGTTTCCCTGTAGCTATCAGCATAAGTCCTACCCAGCCACAGCTTTGTCCCTCTTCCATCTGGGTTGGCCTGATTTCCTCCACTCCACTTCATCTGGTCCTGATACCTCAGTCCTGAATGCTCGCTAAACACAGGCAGATTCTTGATGAAATAGGAAATGGTGTCAGCACTCACAAAGAGCTTAAATTCAGGCCTTTCAGTAAATTTTAAAGATGTATGAATAAAGGTGTTCGCAGCACATCTTGGGCACCTCATTGATCATATGGAAAGCTTTTAAAATAAAGTTACAAATATCTTAAGATGTGAGAATAAGAACCATACTAGTTTGAGACACTGTTTTGGAAACTTTAACAGCTTATCACATTAGCCAAAAATACAGCCTCCACCAGAGAGCCTTTATTGGGTAGGACTGGGGGCACCTGCTGCTTCTTCATACTTTTCCGTATTTGGAGAATTTTCTGTGAGAAGCATGCATTTTCTTTGTAAAGAAAAAGGAACATTAAAATAAATTGCAAAGCTTTCATAAATTATAAAATACTAACAAAGCTAAGCCTCATTCAAGTTGGAAGAAAACTTCTAGCAATACTTAGGTGATGATATAGACCCAAGATACAATCGCTAGGAAAACAATTATTTCATTTGCTTACAAATTGGTAAAGTTTAAGAAAGAATGTTTGTCTCTAAATATCGCACTTGCTCTATCTTTAGGAAGCATGTTTCTAGTGTTGTTTTAGTGTGTAATTGCTCCATATTTAAGAAGGTTGACTGCAATCAGAGTGTAGTGTTTAAAATGCATTCAACGCACACCTCGTCCTTGCGGAAGGAAGTTATTCGTCTCTGTCTTCTGAGGAAGCGCATGGCATGATGAACGAAACCCGAGGAGCAATAAAGACGAATGAGGTGCAAATCACAAGACGGATCCAGCTTCATCCCGTCAATTAAACAGATGAGGTACTAAATATCTTGTTCCACGCAGAAATAAGAAAGAGCAGGTAACTCAAAACACATGCTATCCCATGCACACCCGTATCTCACAATGACATGCTTTATATGAAAAGTTGATCAAGTATTTCAGCAGTCATAAGCATCTGTTTTCTCAGCTCTGGAGGCCTGCAGCTAGTAGAATGAGGCTACGATACAAGTGCTGCCATCCTGGCTGATCCTCCTCAGGGAGCTTGGACTGGTTCACACAGGTGAAATATTATTTTAGATCACCAATGACATTCTGATGACGTCACTGGTAACATTCTTCATACACAGTGGTCTTAGTGATGATCATAAAATTCATGGACTCAGTCAACAGACCCCACTGAGGACATCCAGTCTGGAGACTTCATCAGGACCTACTCAATCTGCTCCAATAGGGTTAGTTATTATTCCTGTAGAATATTAATGTATGAAATGAAACAAAATGAATAAGATGCGTCATAACTAAGCCAACTTCCAGGTTTGAGGGAAATATTTAAGGTGCTACGATTGCTAAGGAGACTCTTCAACAGTCATCCTTTGGACAGGGACTTCCAGGGGAAGTCAGATAAGGCAGAGTCCTTCAAGATCCCTATCAGACTGGGCTCAGAGCCACCTTGCCCCTGGACACCCTCCGGCTCCTGCTCCTGCCTGGGGAGCCACATTTAGAAGAGCCACATTCCTAAGAAACCCAGAACGTGAGCCCCTGTGGAGGTGGGGGCACAGGGGCAGGCTAAAGAGGCCGGGAAGTGGAAATGAGAGGGAAAGAGAGACAAAGTCCAGACCACTGGGGCCTTGTAGGCAGTCGGAAGGAAATCGCTTCTCAGAGAGGCCTGCATCTCTCTGAGGGCGCAGCACAGTTGACACGCCATGACGCCATGACGTGGCAAGAGGTCCTGGGGGAAGCTCAAGGCTGACAGATTTTGCTCCCGACCTTCCGAGTCTGGGCTTGCCCCTCTCCTTCAGCCCAAAGGAGACCTTCGAGAGGCCCCAGAACAAAATTATTTGCAGCGTGAATCACCCCATAAACTTGAGAGATCCAAGACTCCCACTGGCCAGCCAGGAAATGTGGGGCCAAAGAGGGCCAACTGTGGACGCCCTGGTGCAAACTCTTTGTCTGAGGGAGGCCCGAGATTCAGCTTTCCTGATAAGCCCCAGGTGGTGCTACTGTTGCTGGCCACACTTTGAGGACTAAGAGTTTAGAAGCCACTGGATTTTTGAGAAAGTCTAGTGCTTACAGGAGAAGTATTGGGTTTTTTCTTTCTTTTTTGTTTGTTTTTCCTTTAAATCTTTCATTTAATAAATAATCTTCTAGGCAACCAATATGGCACATGCCCTTTTCTGTAGATTGGTGGGAATTTGTCTCAAAGAAACAGAATTTAAATTCATTAATTCTAAACCTATATTCTCTTTACAAAGGACCCTTAGGTACCTAAGCCTAGAATCATCAGTATTGGGTAACTATTTACTGTGTGCTGACAAGTGATAATGGGCAGTTAACACTTAGCTTGAATCCCGTTAATATATGGAAATATAAATTATTTGGGTCCTGAGCCTAAGCAGGACAGGCTTACTGGCAAGGCAGTAGCATCAGAAGCAACTGTTTGAGACCATTTGCTCTGTATGCAATTCACACTTGTCACCACTGTGGCCAGTCACACCAAACATTCAGGCAAGGACTTCTCTTAAGGTCACCTCATTAGTCAAAAGGCCATGGAGCTTCCAGAGGAAGGGACTTGGGGGGTGGGGGACAACAGCTAGGTCTCTGGGAGGGCCATGAGGAGTAGCTATTCATTTGCAGATAGAAACCTTTTCATTTCAGAAGTAAACTAAGAGGCAGGGGAAAATCCCTTAAAATAGCTCAGTCGCCCAAAATCATCTACAAAGGGAAAAGTGGGCTGAACCCTGGGAATGGATGCAACTTTCCAAAGTAGGGATTTATAGTGCAAAATAGTAGGCACGGGCAATCTCTAGAAGTTCACATTCACGTGGTGTGATTTTTTCAAAATTGAAAATGAGATCACTGACCGTGCTCCCTGAGACAGCTTCTTGTCCACAAGCACAGTGCCGATACAGGAGCTTACGGGATGGGAGGGAAGGCGGTATGTCACTTCCCTCCCTGGAAAATGCCAGAAGCAGAGGGGAACCCATTCCATGTCAACCAAAGAACAAGTCATGGGAGACCAATTTGATTGTGCCTCCCTGATAGAATTTCAAGATTCACCAATGCTGAGTGCAATACACATATTCCAGTAAAAGTTTAACAAAGCATTTGACACTAAGATCTATTAGATTGCAGAGCAGACTTCCAAAAGAAGTTGTGGGAGTGCTCTCTCTGGGGACCTTTCAAATACAAGACAACCCATTCGAGGAAGCACATTGCAGAGGACAGTTTTTTTCCTCTAGGTTTCTTGATTTAACTGGCCCACTTAACATTCCTTCGGTGGAAATATGATTGAAATAAGTCTCTTTTCCAAAGGCAAGCATAATCAGAAACATGGGTTTATTGCGCCACTTTTTCTTTTTTTTCTGCTTCCCTAGACATAGAAAAGTGGCCTCTTCTCAGAAGGCCCTTCTTCCTTGAGATACAGGGCACCAGAGAGCCATCACCAGGCCCAGGGAAGGGAGAGGTGAAACTTCCTGATGCCAACAGCACAGGCCTCGCCGTGAGCAACACAGCAAAGGACTCTTAGGCACGCACACACCGCGCCTCCTGCATCCTGCTCCACTGCCAATCCAGCAAGCATGTTAGAGTGTCCAGTAATGTTCTCCACCAGAAAATAAAGAATTGTCGCCAGAGCTCAACAATTCACACAACAGGCACCCGACACAGTTTGAAACCCCTTAAGCCCCCGAAGTCCGCTATGATAACATACATAACAGTATGCCATTTCCTATCATTCCTTTCCTTTAACCAGTCAAACAAATATTTATAAGCCAGAAAATTCCAAAACCATGTTTGTCTAGGATGTAAACACTAATTGCTTCCCTGGTTGCACTACACTACTTTTGAGGGGGAAAAAATGATTTTTTTTAAACCTTGCTACAAAATGTATGCAGAATTTGTTTTCCAATGAACGCCTAATAAGGCTACCTCTTAAGTCTAGATATGTAAAAAATTGCCCTTTTCACAGCTGATAAAATACAAATTAATCCTTAGAGGATTTCATATGTGCCTATTTATTACTTTCAAATCTGAACGTACCATAGCAATTAATATGGCTCCCATTAGCCTGTGAGAAAATCAGGAACTTTGCCTTTGAAACTAGAAGTAAATGCAAAGTTGACCCTGTTTTAAATGCCTCCTACCTGTGTGTGTGCATGAGCCATATTTACTTTCAAATGTGCTACAAAAGGTGTGATTCGATGCCCTTCAGAAGATCACAATTGCCAGAGCCCCTCTGTAGTTACAGCATTGCTTCTAGAATCAATTTGAGTTCCAAAAGCTTTAAATTGCAGTGTCTTCGGGGTATGAAATAATGTTGTTTGTATGCAACTGCAAGTTCAGTTTATTATGAGAAATGAAAACATTTTAAAAATTAAAGAAACATTTTTCTTTGTGTTCACAGTTCATCATGTTAGTTTAACCCGCACACTTAACCTCCACAGTTCATTTTGTAAACTCGCCTTTCATTTATTTTTGCATGCATGCAAATTTAACCCTTGGCTACCCAGCTTGTTTTTTAGCATGCCAGGTAAATGAAGGCTTCGGAGAGCAAATGCACACATCCCCCATCTCCTGGGCGTGTGCAGCTGGTAGGCTGCAGGACTATGTAACTACATTTGCAGAAATTTGACTATTCCTTACTTCTTAACCCGCTCTTCTTAGAAAGCCACTCATGTCTATTTTTACCCTCATTTATTTAGCATACGTATTTCAGTTTTCTCAATTGGATTCAAAGCATCTGAGACCATAACAACTTATACCCTAGGCCAGACTGAAGTTTAAATCTGTGTAATAATTTTATCCAATCACATTTCTCATTTTTGATACCAAGCACTTTTCAAAACGAGCTCTGCTTTTTTTTTTTCATCTTGGCCTCAAAATTTTAGTCTAAAACCAAAAGGATCATTTCCTGTTCTTCTTCAAAAATGAGCCCTTCTTAATTACCACAGCACTTATTCTTTAAGTATACATGGCAATCGGGCAGGTATTATTCACTTTTTTTTTTTAAGGCTAGGATGTCTGTTTGATATTCTGCTTTTGTGTATTCATCAGCAAAAGTCTATATAATTTCCTGTAATGGTCATGATTTATTGACAATTTTGGCCGTCGTATTTGTTTAGGCTAAAAGAACGCCTCTGCGGAGTTAAGAAGAGCAGCCCTCTTTGCTCTGAGAATTATGTCACCTCTTCTGTCCCATTTCAGCCCATGGAGTTCTTTTGACAGACAGCATGAACAAATCTGCATAAGGAAAAGTAAGTGACAGCTGGGGTCAGGCTCTCTCTGTTTAATGACACTGCCAGTTACACATTTTGAATTGTTTAAATATGAGTCTACCGCTTCCACAATCATCATTTCACTGGTTCCACTTTTCATACCCAACAGCCAGGAAACTGACACGTAATTACACACTTGCTGATGGTATCGCCGGTGCCGATAATTAAAACTGCCACCCGAGGATTGCGATTGCTAGTCTACAGCTGGGATGTTGTCAGGAGGCAGCAACTCCAGCAGCTTTTAACGCCAGCTCCTTACAGGTGGACCTTGGGTCCCAGCGCTGGAGGAACCGGCTGGCCTCTGCACATCATTTGCAACGTCTCGCACAAATGAAGAAAATCTATTAACAATCCAATAAGTGAAATACAAACAGGATGACCCAGGGGTTAAACTGTCTGCTTGGACTCAGGAGTTGGATCTGTTAGGTACTGTTCTTTTTTTCCTCTCTTTTTGCTGCATTTCCCGAAAAGATCACCAAATAGTCTCCCCCCTCTGAGTGTAGCTTCAAGTCTCCTAGTGAAGTTCGAGGTGACACAAAGAATGGACAGCTCAGATAGCTGCTTGGTTTCCTACCTGTACCCGAATAAAGAAATAGGGGAGGCTCTGGGGAAAACAAAAAAACTTTAAACCCTTACAAGTTTATCAACTAAAAGTTGATTTAATCTCTTGGGAGGAAATGAGATTGGAGTAGAAAGAGACTGTGGGTGGGGACACTGGGACCTCCTGGGGTTAACTGCAATCCCCACACTTCTGCCCAAGAAAGTGGTCATGCTGATGGCATAGCATCTGTGACTTCTGACATCCCACTTTCTCCTTCCTCCATGCAAGGACACACAGAGGGGGCAGAAGTGTGAAGAGTTGCTAAAATAATCTAAATAGGACAGGCAGGGAATGCAAAAAAAGGAGCCATCATGAGTAGGCAAGAGCTATGGATTTATGAATGCTAAACATTAAAATATTAGAAAAAAGTAACTGGAAAAGTTAAAGCTGCCACAGACAAGTGATAATCCAAATTTTAATAGGCCCCGACAGCTTTGCCTAGAATGAACTATATTTATTCAATTCAAAAATCAGCAATTTATTCATTGTATTAGACCCAAACCTATTCATCAGCCTGAGTTTATGTGTCTTTCATGGACTGCCTGCCTTTCAAAATAACCTCCCAGCGCATCTGCACCGGGAAGACGAAACGCGACCTCTGCCTGTGCACTCAGCTGAGTTTAGCACAGCAGAACTAAATCTGTCTTGTTCACCAGGAGAGATTCTCCCAACACCCTCTGCTAGCCTAACTTGTCATCCTGGTTTGCTGGGATGGAGGGGTCCCCAGGTCTCAGGACCCTCATGCTAAAACTGGAAAGTCCTAGGCCCCCCAAGACAAGCCAGTCAGCTGCCCACTCCACCCCCATAATATTAAAGAGAAAGTTGGATTGAGGTTTTTTTTAACCTTTTTAAACCCCAATGCAGAATTAGGGATTTTGGGCTAATAGATCTGGGCACCTTTATCCAGAAGTGGCAGATATATAGTGGGTGGGGGTGACCACAATACATTTTCTAAAAACTCTAATTTTAATCCATGGCAATTTAAAATATCTTAATATTAAAACCACGGTTTCATGGTTTAAGAGGAAAAAGTGACTAAACTGTTTTATGCACATACACCTCGCAACTTTGAAATGTTATGTTGATTATGATTGTCACAGAAATCTCATTAAGTTCTTACTAACTGGTGTTTTCTTAAATCACATGCACCAAAGAATCTCACTGGCTGGTTCTCAGTTAACATTCAGGAGACAGTGCCACACACCTTGCCTAGGATATTTCACGGCACTTGTGTGTTGCTTACATCCATCACATGGATATTTGTCATTACAGCAGTGCTGTGCCATCTCCCCAACACTCAAAATGGATCGATGGCCCAAAAGTCAACATTTTAAAATACTTTTAATAATAAATATTTGGTTTTTAATATTTAATAAAGATAAAAAATAAAAATAAATTAATTTTACTGTAAAAATGAATGGTATTTTTAACTAATCTTTTAAAAAATTTTAATAAGAAAATAATAACCTCCATACTCCAACACGATGATTGTTAATAATGACAGGACTCTAGTACGAACACAAATTATGAGAAGTGAATCTGCCATCAATGATGATTTCCATCAAGAATCCAAAAATAGTCAAGAGCTGTGAGTGGCATAGAGGCATCAAAGGAGGAAAAAAGACCAAAGCCACAGAAACAGCATTCAAGATTACAGCTTTCCCTGCAGAAACAGGTCAAGCCACACATGTACTGAGAAGCTTGTAAATCTGGCCACTAGTTAATGACAAATACGATGGTTGAGGAATGAGAAGAATAAGCTATAGCTGAAATTCCTTTATGATGTCGCTCTTGGATGTCACACAGTATCAGTGGCAGGCACCATCACCAGAGCCCTCTAACAGGTGTCTTGCTGTACGATTAGGCAGAGCCCCTTCATATGCAGAGCTCAAACCAAGTCTTGCATCCATGTGAGAAAGACGAGCTCGACAACGGGCACCAGCAGCACACTGCACACGCCATCGACTACTCAGAGGGACATCTTGAGATCACATGCTGCAAGAGAAGGGATTTTACATTTATTTAATAACTGTCTTGTGGGCAATGACGGAGACCGGAGAAGGAGTGTGGAAGTCGCCCTGCTGGGGCAAACAGGAGGTCGCACCTGAAGCCTGATTTATACACTGTTTCGCTCTTGGGGAATTGGGGGCCTCTGGTCTTGATTTAGGGTTGAGGATATAATAAAAATTGTGAATATTATCAAGTCATGGAAGCAAACTATGTGTGTTATGAAAGAAATGGACAGCAGAGTTCTGTTTCTCACACTGCAGGACAGTGAGCTCCTCACGTGGATTTTTGAAATGAAAGATGAAATAAATTTTTTTCATGATACTAAAATGCCATTAAAGACTATCGTCTGCTTTTAAAAGGCTTATTGAAGTGACCTAACGAGAGACGTATTCAGTATTTTGAATAGCTCAAGCCTATCACTTTAGGACTAAATTACCACATTTGATAGTGAGGAAAAATGGTTAAATCTGTCAGTAAGACCAAACTGTGGGATAAACAGGGTATTTGTCAGAAGTTTGAGTCTTTCTAAACACATGATGCGTTATTGCACTATGAGCAAAAGAAATTAATGACATGCTTTGGGGGCATATTTTAAGACCACATGTAAATATACAAACAGGGCATGATAAAATACTTTTCAGACCCAAAGGCAACCAAATATTGGGTTTCACCACTATTTTCCCAAACTGGAAGGTTCAGTCTTTTACTTGTGAGTGACACAGGCTCATCCTGCATCCGGGAAACCCGGGAGTCCTTAGTGAGAAAAAGGCGCCTTTCTGCAACTGTCGAAGCCGCATTCCTCCTGATGACCAGAACTGTGATCTGATCTTCGAAGCGCTGGAGGTCACTGGTCCAGGTTACAAATGGAGGTGCTAACACAGCCAGATCCCAACCAGGAACAACACACAGCCCATTCCCAACAACCGTAACTGTAGCTTAGGGTTTTCTAATTTAGAATTTAAGAGGATGAGAAAAGAAACAGTCCGCAGGTTGACCTAACAAAAGGCTTAGTTACCACCTCGCTGATGAATACATAGTAAGTGTTCCTGTTCAAAAGAAAACATGATGTTTTAAAAATTAAATTGGGATGTGTTATCTTCCTTAACCAAAAATCGAGTCGCCTTGCTCTATGCATTGAATTGGGGCAATTCTGTGCCCTGGAAATCTGGGCATTTCTGAGTGTTAAACAATCAAAAAGCAAAGACAGGCCCCAGTGCCCATATTTAAGTCACTGTCTGGATGCAGCTGAGCAAAAACCACACGTGTGACTATGCATTTGTGAATTTTATGGGCTTTTTCTTTTTGAATCTGGCAGTCAGAGTAGCCATTCAGCCCAACAGCAGACCTACAGGGAAAAGAGATGCACGTACAGAAGCACAGAGTCAGAATCACGCCGTTAATATCTGTGTTTGATGCGCTGTGAATCGTTCTCCATCAGACACCGAGCTCTGCCATCTCTGGGTCCCAGCCAGCCAGCAGGCAACAGGGCCTTCAGAGACGCACGGCGCCCGCAGGCAGCCACCCCGGGTTAATCCTGGAACAGGTCAGCCCCAAACAGAACCTCACATGTGCAAAATTAACAACAGCAATAAACAAACAAACAACAAGGAAAACCCTGTAGGAAAGCAGATGATGAGAAAAGGGGAAGATCCAGGGCCTTTACGCCTTCCACGATCCCTGTGATCAAGAGCAAACTGTGAGGTCAGGGCTCTGGCTCCTGCCGGGGCGCCAGGTGAGGTGTGATGGGTTTAAAAACGGACGTGTTGGTGCTGAGTTCTTGGAGACTTTCTTTTATTTTTCTTGTTATGAGTAGGGGTCCCTGGCAGGAAGTGGGGTAGGACCAGCTTGTATGGCTCCTTCCCCAGGCCCTCCGAGAGACCCCTTCCTGTAGGTATAAACACTTCTTTCCACACTATCCTGGAGCCACCCAACCTTTCAGCCAGGTCCTGCCGGGTGGGGGGTTATGCAGAGGCAGGGTGGGAGAGCTGGGGAGTGGAAAGGAGAAAGCTTGGAAGTCGTGCCAAATGCTCACCTAGTCCCAGCGAAGGAAAGCCAGAGGTGGCAGTAACCAGACAGCCAGGGCTCAGGGACCATGGACATGGTGTCAGGCCAAGGGCTCAGGGTGGGGAGGGAGAATAGAGCAGAGGCAGCTGAGGGCCTGGAGGAGGAGCTGGCCACATGCCACCAGGGAATGCACTGACCAGGGCCTGCTGTGCGCCCAGCTGAAGGGCAGTGGAGTCAGGCTGGACAGGCTGTGGGGACCCACCAGGAGCTCAGGGTCACAGGATGGAGTGGGGGGAACATTACCTTGAGAGCTGCTTATCCATGGGGACTGCAGCCCTCTCCAAGTGCCTCAATATTGGCCAGCTGCCAAAGATCAGGCAGCCCCATTAGAAGTCCCCCAGCAGCCTTCTCGCCCCACATGGCATTTCCAGTCGCATTGCTACGCTGTCCAAAACAGTTTCCATATGCAATCAGGTTGTGCCCTCCAGAACTAGAGATTCCAGAGCAGCAGGGAGTTTTCCTCAGAAGGCACTCATTTTAATTACATTAGACAGGACGACTACCATGGCCACTGTCTGTGGGGGTGGAAAGCTGATCAACCCCATTTACCAATGCCGATACGTTGGCAGCAAGTGGGAAGCTGATGGAGGATGGAACAGCTTTCTCTCCATCAAAAACTGTTTTTAGAGAGTTATATAAACAGACAGACAGATTTTTGTGTCCACAAATCCTGGGGCCCCTGCAGGTGTGGGCTGGGGGCTGGAGGTGAAAAAAAGGGGCTGGCTTATTCTCCTCAATCTAAGGAAACCGACAAAGGAACCCCAGTGTCCCATCTGGGATCTGTCTGCATTTCCAGTTATAGACGCGGCGTTTCCCTCTGCCTGTCCGTGCCCTCAGCCCCGACCCAGTAGGAAAAGGCGGCTGACGTGCAGGTGATCCATCCCCACCGGCCAGCTCCTCAGGGACCGGGAGCCAGGCGGCTTAGGGGCTGATTCAGGGACATGCATCCCTGTCCAAGACCTTCAAGGCCAAAGTAGGACTTGCATACTTCATGCTTTTTGTAAATTTTTGATCATGTGCATTTCCTCCAATTTTTTATCCTGAAAATTTTCAAATGTAAAGAAAAGTTGACAGAATACTTCAATGAACACCCAAGTACTCATACCCAGATTCACCAGCTTTTAATGGTTTGCCACCCTTGTTAAATCAATTGAGAAGTAGTCACTCCATCCCTAAAACCTCCAGTGTGTCCCCTAGGAACAAGGAAGAACAAAGGAATAGAACTTTCCAGGGCTCTATGCCCACCTCTCGAATACATGCCATTTTTCTCACTGCTTATGGAACTTAGGGCTTTGGTTTACCTGCATTTTGTGGCACTGAAAATGCAGCTTTATACAATGGAGTGATCAGCGACTTGGGGAGCATCAACATCTGCCCCTGGGTGCCAAGGTCAGCCCAAGGTCGTGCCCATTTCCATTTCGGTGAGCAGCCCAAGGCCATGCTCACCGTCTCACAGCCCTCATCCTCCCACAGTGATTAGAACAAAACAAGGACAGAAGCACCCACAGAATTCTGTACCCTGAGCACCGTGTAACAACCTTAGCACCACATAAACTACAGACACAAGTGGACGAGACCCTAACCCCCTCCGTCAGTAAACACGTCCCTTGAATTATTTGCCTGGTGAGAAACATCTTTAAGAACAACACAATATGGACTTTAAGAAGTAGTCATGGACAGCAGTACATGCCAAGAAACAACCTGAAGGACTATGAACTGTTGTCTGCGAGGGATACTGGAGACCTAGGGAAACAGAAGGACAGCATTACTGGAATCAATGTCACTTGCTTTGGGCAATAACTAGTGCAGACAGCAGAAATTTCTGGGCCTGTTCCTCACACCCTTTTCTCCTTCTTCCCTAAAAGGGGGTCTATTTTAGAAGAAACAAGTCAAGGTCCCTTTCATAAAGATCACACACAGAGTCCCAAACATCCCCTCTTCTGGTCCTCTCCCAATGGCTGGTGGCCCCGCCAGGACACTGACTCATGGATGACACCAGGGCAAGCTGTGTCCCGGGGTCTCCAGGCTCGACAGCCTCCTCCTCCTCCTGCCGTGTCCGCCTCCTTTCTTCCACAGCCTCTGCCCATCAAAAATTGCCCCTGGGAAAAGTTTTGGTGCTCATTCATACTATGGTGTAAACAGCTTAGTGTCATCTTCCCAAATGAACTCACATTTTGGAGGATATCAAAGTCTTAAGCTAAAGAAGTATTTCCCTAAAAATCATGGGAAGAGTCAGACTTTCATTCACATCGCCGACAGACATAATCAGCCCAAATGCCCCCAAATACTCCCTAAAGAAGTAATAAAGGAGAAAGACAGTGGTGGCCATTACAACCCTGGTAGGGACAGAAGAAGGAAGAAGGCATTGGACAGGGCCTTCTGCTCTGCTCCAGGGACCCGTCTGAAAGCCTTCGGCCAGGCAGCCTCCACCCCCACAGACCCACGTGGACACACAAGGCCCTGCCACCGAAGGACACCATTTCAAATGCAAAACAGCAGTCACTTCTGCAGTATTGACTGCCAGCTGCCGGAGTCCGCTTCCCTCTGCCACACACTGAGTGACTCCAGTCACAAGCGGTCACAGCCCAGTAGACGAAGGTGACAGGGCATCTGGCTGCACACAGGAGGCCTGCCTAGACGGTGGCAAGTGCCCATATCCACAGAGTGGGGTGATCATGGCCATGTCACAGTACTGCTGACACTGCTGCCCGCTCCCACAGAGGATGGAGTCTGGGCTCCCCGCAGACTCCTCCACAGGATCTGTTCCCGTCCTAGGCTGGGGCAAAGCTGAGCACACCCTGTGGGGCTCAGGCAGAAGTTGTAGCAACCGCACAAGAAACCAGATCGGGGGACCCCACTCCCACTTGGGTTGGGCGCAGGGAATGAAAGGGCAACTGCTCCTGCCACCCGTCTGCCAAGCTCAGGGCTCCTCTGAACGGGATGCCAGCCCAGGGCTGCTGGTGCACTGGGGCCCATGGGCCAACTCACAGGGCCAGCTCTCACAGCTTCCCCAGGGCCAGAAGTAGGTGATCTGGCTACTAAAGTACTGATGGAGATGGTTTTCCTCCTGGCTGAACCTCTCTGTGCCTTGCCACCCACAACTACTCCCAAATATTCTGCAGAGAAGCCTGGCTCAGCCCACCCCAGCCCACCCCTGCCTGCAGAGCTTCTCTGACCATCTCCCCAGCTCTTACTTGCCCAGGACGCATCAGGCTTCTTCAAGGCCCAGTAAGGAATATATTTCGGTTGCCTTAAATAAGGTGAGAGATTGAATACACAAATAGACAATGGCCAGACCACAGATGACAGTGGAACTCTGACCTGCAAACTGCAGCCACCAGCTCGGAAAGCCAAACCACAACCTCACAGGACACAACCACAACCACAACTGGTCAGGACGTGGTTGGGACGTGCCAGTTTCCCTCATCTTTGCTCCGGTTTCCAACTCAGGCCCAACCAGAGACAGCCAAATATGCTCCCCAAAGTAATCCCACAGGATGCTCTGCTTCTGGGGAGCTGCCTCTGGCTTCCCCAGGCCACTGCCTCCAGGCGGAGCACACCTGGAGCCTCCCCCTTTTCTACTCTAAAGCTCCCCGCCCCTCCGGCCTCTGAGTCTCTGCCAAATGCAAGTGATGGGGGCTGAGCCCCTTGCCGTGGCAGCTCTGAGCAAGTAGCCTCTGTTTGTTATCACTTGGGTGGTCTTTGTTTATTCCCAAAAAGGACGTGCAAGAACCTCAAACAATTCACTTTACTCTCTATCTTCAAAGCACCAACTCAAAGGAAATATTTGCAAATTACATATCTGATAAAGTACTTATAGCCAGAATATACAAAGACTCTCAAAACACAACAAGAAAACAAACAACTGAATAAAAAATGGGCAAAAACTCAGACACCTGGCCAAAGAAGCCATAAAAGTAGCACTAAACAGATGAAGAGATATTCTACACCATTAGCCACTGAGAAATGCAAATTGAAACTACTACACAGTTATTAAAAGGGTCAAGACAAAACATACTGATAATACCAACTACTGACGAGAAGGTGGGTACCTGGGACTCTCCTATGTTGCCAGTGGGAATGCAAAATGGCACAGTCGCTTTGGAGAACAGGTTGGCAGTTTCTTACAAAGTTAAACATACACTTACTGTACGACCCAGCATGCCCAATCCCAGGTTTTTCCTCAAGAAAAATGAAAACTTATGTTCACACAAAAAAATCTGTACCCCAACTGCTTATAGCAATTTTATTGCCAAAAACTGGAAGCCACTCAACTAGAAAACAAACTGTGTTCCATCCATATAATAAAGAGAGCAGCTACTGATGCATGCCACAGCATGGGGACGTCTCAAATGCCAGAGAAAGAAGCCAGACCCAAAGGCCGCATCGTGCAAGAGTCCATTTATATGACATTCTGGAAAAAGCAGGACCATAGGGACGGAGAACAGAACAGTGACTGCCAGGGGTTGGGATTGAGGAAGCAATCCACTACAAAGATGCAGCACACGGAATTCCGGGGCGTGATGGAACAGATCTGGGTCTTAATTGTGGTGGCTGCATCACTCAGCATTTGTCACAACACACAGAACTGTCCACCACAAGAGAGAACTTTACCCCACGTAAGCTTAAAATAATGACATTTTAAAAAAATCCTCTCTAATAACATAGCTTTTAGAATACTTAACTTCCAGCAAGGTTTGAAGGGCAGTCATATACTCTATAGTCACACGTTGCATTTTTTATGCTAAAATACCAATAGTAACTCAGTCAAACACTAATTGCAAAAAGGGAAAAAACAGCAGAGCATCCACTGCCCATCAGCCTTCTAGCCCTGCTTTACCCACCCAGCCGCCCAGCACACTTTCAAGCCTATTGATTTACTTATGTTTAGAACATGTAACGTTTTCTGATGACAAAGGTAAGATACACTCACTATAGAAAATATTAAAAAGAGGAAGACACTAATAATACCAACAGCACCATTATAGCCTAAACTGACTACAATTTTCTTTTTTAAAATATTCACTTTTTTTTTTTTTAAAGATTTTATTTTTTCCTTTTTCTCCCCAAAGCCCCCAGGTACATAGTTGTGTATTCTTCGTTGTGGGTTCCTCTAGTTGTGGCATGTGGGACGCTGCCTCAGCGTGGTCTGACGAGCAGTGCCATGTCCGCGCCCAGGATTCGAACCGACGAAACACTGGGCCGCCTGCAGCGGAGCGCGCGAACTTAACCACTCGGCCACGGGGCCAGCCCCGAAAATATTCACTTTTTTATTGAATGAAGTTATTATTACTACCAATAAGGAAACACTAAAGATCACTTATCACAAATAGAAGGTATCTGTAAAATAAGCATAATTAAAATAAAACAGCATAACTATATTTTAAAAGATTAAATTTAAAAAATGAAATACAGGTAATGATAAATCTAACTAGTTTCCCTAAAATACATACTTGAATATAAGCTCCTCAACAAAAAGAATGGACTTCTTTACGATCAGTCATGAACGAGGGTTATTCTGCCTCTCGTGGGTTCTCAAAGTGAAGGCTGCAGCTGCACCCCTGAGAGGGCTTGTGAAAACAGATGCAAGGCTGGCACCACCCCATCCCCCTCCCACTCCCATTCCCACCCCCACCTCCCACCCCACCAGAGTTCCAGATTCAGTAGGCCTGGGGAAAGGCTGAAGAATCTGCACTTCTAATAAGTTCTCAGGTGTGGCTCTGCTGTGGATCTGGGGACCCCACTTTGAGAACCTCTGCTTTAAGACGTCTTTCCATCTTCTAGGTGATTCCAGTTCTCAGTCTGAACATAGGTAAGTTCCAAGGAAGCCAATTCACATTGTTGCCTTCTCAGAAGTATTTCACCATCTCACCTTAGTAATGGTGGACACACAGAATTAATTCTTAGCCAACATAAGGTGAGTAACTTTGGGTTTAAGGCGCAACCTCCAGACTCTGTCCTCCTGAATGAATGATTCGGCCACGTCCTGGAGGTGATGGAAGTCTGTTCTCTGTCCACTCACCACTCCCATTGTAGTGGGGAAAAACTCATGAGTACCTCTATCAAGTCTTTCAAAACTGTCTCTTCATAATGTTCAAAATATTTTCAGCAGGTTCTTCAGATGAGTTCATGGCCGGGTCACCTAAACCAGGAAAGGAATCCCGCCCTGCCACCAGTGGCGGGAGCACCCCTGCAGGCTTCCAGTCACCACCTTCTCTGGTCCTGCACGTGGAACACATGTCAGCTTAAGCCGCCTCCTCGGGATGAATGCAGGTTGTTCAAACAAGCTAACATGTCTGCAAGATATGCTAATTTGCAAAGCTGGCTGTAATCATGCATACAATCTCACAGTTTGGAGAATTCATCCAGAAAGTTCTTGAAACATAAATAGAGTGAGGACTTTCTCAAGCAAAAGCCAAAAAGCAGCAGTATTAAAGAGCTGTCTGCAGTCAGTGAGTGTCCGGCCAGTGGCCTCGTCTTACCATGAGTGACAGTTCAACAGCTTTGGTGCGCTCTCCTCTCCAGTCCCCACCCCATCAAGGGTTTCCCTGCGCGTGTGCTTCCCGGTGGAGGTGTGTGTCCAGAGCATCCATTTTGCAGCTGTGCAGTCAGGAAGATGGCAGAGACCTGCACAGGGCAGCTAAAGGGAAACAAGTGACAGTCACCAAAACACCACTGGTTAGACATGCTCCGTGCATATTTTTTTCCTAAATTCATTACAATACTTATGCCCAATAACATATTTTTCAAATTCTTTACATGCTAACAATCCATCTCACACCATCAGTGGTAAGCATCAAGGTCTCATAGCATGACGTTAAAATACACGTGCTTCCTGAATAGGTTCCTGAATAAGTTAAAAAAAAAATAACTGGGAGTGGCCAAGGTCACAGACAAATTAAAGATAAAGATGATCTCAGGAGAAGAAAACCTAATCAAGCCATTATAATCTTACAAGGAAGAATCCACTGGGCCAAGATTCAATAAATATGTTCATTTCCACATTTTTTTTGGATCCACATTTATTTTTGAAGTGTTTGATTCCTGCATTCCTTTGCACATTCTGAGTAATAAATGATGGATGGAAAGAAGGAAGGAGGGAAGGAAAGTAGGAAGGAAGGAAGGAAGAAAGGGAGAAAGGAAGGAAAGAAGGAAGGAAGAGGGATGAAGGATGGCAGATGAAGCAGAATCATTGTCAGGTCTGGAAGCAGATCTGCCTTTCCTGCTTGCTGGTTGTGTAATCTTGGTCAAGTAATTTCAGCTCTGTGAGCTTCAGTTTCCCCAATTTTAACAAAAAATACAATAATTACTGTCCCACTGAGTTTTTGAGGTTCTTGTGAGAACCATGTTAGATAATAAAAAGGAAGGGATTATTACAATATACATTTATCCATTGGCTTAATTTCCCTTTTATTTTGTTTTATTTGAAATTTAATGTGAACTAGGCTTTGTCTAACTATACAATTTATTAGCACACTTAAACCAAGCCACTGACTGACATGACAATTCACAAAGCATCGGCCCTAAGGTGACAACAGCAGCTAATGTTTCATGAGGATGTCCTAGGTGCCACAAATTGTTCAAAACCCGAACTTGCATTGACTCATTTAATCCACAAACAACCGTCTGAGGTAGACATTATTATTATACCCAGTTTCCATCAAGAAACTAGGATATGAGAAGATTAACCAGCATGGCCCCAGTCGTGCAGCTAGTTATCACCAGAGCCAGGGTGCAGACCCAGCTCCCTGGCCATTACAAGCACATCACAACCATGAGCTGGTGTTTGGTGTGACTCAGACGGGCAGTGGGGTACCAGATCTGCACAACACGAGCTGCACAACCTTACTGAGACCCCAACCTACTTTCTCATCTGTAAAACGGGCATAGCATCTGTTTTACTCAATTTTATGGATTAAATGAGATGACACAGGCAACTTGATTACACTTCACCCAGCACATAATAAGAACTAAAAAATGTTTGCGGTTTTTTTCTAAGTTTTATAACAGGCCACTCTGAGTCAACAAAATTACCAAGCACAGGCAAACTTACACAGGTGAACATCCACCCAGTTCATCTGTTGCTGAATGGAACATTGGGGAGCTGTTAGAACTGTGTGTGCATATGCGAGTGAGGGTGTGCACGTGTGTGCGCAGGCTCGTAACTTTCCTTCACCTGAGCTGCTATCACTATTAGCTGGTCAGGAAGAAACTCTGAACCCAAAACAAAAATGCTCATATGCTTCTGCAGCTGTGTCAGGAATTTAAGTAGCATGTGTTCTGCGTTCAGAGAAGACTGTAAAACGCCTGCAGACTCTCAAACGGAGGATGGAATGAGGCGTTTTCTGAATCCTCATCCAACGGCTGCTTTGTCAAACTCACCCAGACAGTTCTTGCTGATTTTACTGGAGACGGAATAATCGCAAATGAGCTGAACTGTGTTTTCTTCCCCGCCTTCTCAAAGAGGACCGATGATCTGCCTTCCGAGGCTGCACAATTGATGTTCTCTCCCCACCAGCAGGTGGGATAACAACGAGACCAACTGAGAAGTCTTCCTAAACCCAGATGAAAGCCCAAGTAATTCGCTCACAATGCAGGCCAGCACAGGGACGATCTCAGCTCATCTTTGTTCCAGATGGTGAAGTGGGGCGGGCATTTCCACCGCAATCCCAGCTTTTTCAAACTGCGTCCACTTACCTCTTGGTATCCTACTGTCGCTGTAATAAATTACACAAACTTAATGGCCTCAAACAACACAAATGTATTATTTTACAGTCTTATAGGTCAGCAGTCTGATATGGTCTCACTGAGCTGAAATCAAGATGTCGGCAGGGCTGCATCCCTCCTGGAGGCTCGGGGGGAGAACCCATTTCCTCGTCTTTTTCAGCTTCTAGAGGCGGCTGAATTCCTTGGCTCATGGTCCCTTCCTCCGTCTTCAAGGCCACCAACAGTGGGTTGAGCCCTTCTGACACTGCATCACTCTCACCAACTTTTCCGCCTCTCTTTTCCACTTTTAAAGACCCTTGCAATTACTGGGCCCACCCAGATAATCCACAATAATCTCCCTATTTTAAGGCCAGCCGATTGACAACCTTAATTCCATCTGCAACTATAACTCCCCTTCACCTTGTAACAGCGTATTCCCAGGTTCCAGGGGTTGGGATGAAGACATTTTTGGGGGCCATTCCACTGAATTTACCCACCTCCTTCAACTCTTTCTCCTCCCATAACTCTTCCTCAAGTAAGAGCTCTTCTCAGAGAGAAAGTCTGACATGGAAGAAACAAATAACCAAGCAGATTTTCGATCTTACCCCTTCACAGAGTACGTGTTCTTCAGAGAGAGACACAGCACCACATCTGTGACGGACACGTGGATCCAAGACATAAGCAAAAGAAATGACTCTCTCACTGTGGAGTTAGGGTGGTAGAGTTATAAGAGGGTAAGTAGGCCTTCAAGGGTGTGGGCGGTGAATTCAGAGCCTCTGCTGACTTTACCTATCATTGACTCATTAATTCATTCAACCAACATTCACTGAGCCCTGTGCCCTGCAGCACACTCTCTGCATGCTGCAGAGGTGAGGGAGTCAGGCAACAAGACAGTTGTCCAAGGTCCCAAAGAATTCACGATGTGGCCTGCGGGGAGACACAGACGAGGACTAGGGGCTCTAGAGGCATGAGGTAGCCCCGAAGCCTTAACTACTCTGTAACAGGCAGGTGAGAACACACCACTTGGTTTTTTTTAACTGCTGTCTTCATCCTTTCCGTCCCATAGCCTTAACCCATAGGCAAGATCACTAGGTAACCTCTGTGTTAAGACATTCATAAAGATGAACACAATGGCAAACGTTTTATTCACTTAGGCTCCAGTAAGGCCAAATGTTGCTAAGAAGGGCAAGAAATGGTAATGGAGACATCTCAGCACAGAGGACCTCAGGGTTCAATGGAATTAGCACTTGCTGCAGAATCGGATCCCAGTAGGAAGGCAATCTCCAGCAAGTTTCCTGGTGCACTAAATGGAGATAATAGTACCCAGCTAGTAGGCTTGTTGTGAAGATTAAACTGAATGATAACAGATGTAACGCCATCATCACCTAGTAGGTATCCATTAAATGTTAGTTTTCTCTGCCTTCAGCAGTTACTCACAAATTATGAGCATTTGCTGAACCCCGAAATACCAGCGAGTTACTCAAAACAAATCATTAGAAACACTATGCTCGTGCTAGCTGTAATTTCTTTCCAATTTTAGCAAAATCATATAGAAGTACTCAGGGACATATGGATCTAACAAGAGGAGCATTTGAACTGGGCATAGTTCCATCACTGGGTCCCACCGAACAGACGAGTGGATTTCGATCCACCTTTCTCAAAGTTGCTCCCATAAAAAGGGGTGAAAAAGGGGTGATTTCCTTTTCTGAAACCCACGGGAAAAAGCAAAAACAATGGAAAATTAATTCCAGCTTCAGTGAAGGCAGGAAACGATGGCAACCTCAAATAGTAGATTATGAGTAACAGGGACACACGACCACATCTATGATGGATACCCAGAGCCAGGACGTCTCTAACAGAGACATGTGACCACCTCCATGATGGATGCTCAAGACACAGCATCTCTAACAGAGACACACAACCACATATCAGGAAGAAGGCCAAGGAAGGACATACTTTCAAAGAATTGCTCTAAAAGCAGGAAAAAAAAAATCTTTCAGGCAATTGTTTCTTTATATTCTTGAGTAAATTTAAAAGAAAATGGAATATGGAAGAAATAGAGAAGAACTATGAGAGATAAAAGAGAGAACATTACAAAATAAAAATAAAGAATAATGAAGGGGATAAAATTTAAGGTAAGAAAATTGTTATGGAAGTGAAAACCTCAATTAAAGCAGCAGGAATTTAAACAGACAATGCTGAGAATATAGGTACATGGATAAGCCTATGGAAAATTCCAGAAAGTCACACGGAAAAATGAAGGGTTATAAGGAAAAGGTGACAGAGATGAAAGAAAGACACGGGGTTCCAATTCAGATTCCGTTGCTTCCAACATAGATGTGATTTTTCATTCATTCATTCACTTAGTCAATCATTTTTTCATTCTAAAATTCTTAGAATAATTGAGTCCTGACTACTTTATGTGCAGACGCTGTTCTAGGACCCTGGACATAAGCAGTGAGGAAGCCACCGGCTCACCAAAGCTCACATTATGGTGGGGACAAGACAGGAAGGAGCAAGAAAATGAACGAAGTTCAGATACTGTTAACAGCCATGAAGAAAATCAATCAGAGTAAGGAGAAAGAGAGTGGCTGGGACGAAGGGTGCCCACAGGGAGAGGACATGGAGCAGAAAATGAAATCATTCCAAGATGTAATGGAAGGAATACGTCCCTAAACTAAAGAAAGACCTGATTCCCAAATCCAGGGGGAAAATGACACAAGACTATAAACATTAAGTTTATATCACTTCAGAGGAAGTGACTGAATTTCAAGAATTTTTTAAAAACCCTTAAGGACAGGAACCAGAACAAGGAAATCAACTACCAAGGATAAATTCCTGGCTGGCCCAAGATGTTGTACACACGGTTCAGAGCCAAGACCCACAGAACGCTCCAGGCAGCACTGATTCCATAACCTCAGCTGCAAAAGGGGGTCCTAGGACACCTCTTTCAAAGGGCAGAGTTCTCAAGCCCACATTTGGAACTTCTGAATCACTAGGATGGAGTTGCTGGCCAGGAACTGGCACATGACACAAATGTCTGATAATTCTGCGGCAGGGTGTCCAAAAGACCCATACATTGAGAAACGCTCTTCCCCAAAGCTTTGGGGGAGGACGTAGGACTCAAGGATTTTGTACCCAGCCCATTTGTTTGTGTATACAGTGAATAAAAAAATCTGTCCTCAAATATAGCATACATGAGCTCTTCACAGAAAAAAGAAAGCTAGATGAAATCTGGGAAAACAAATAAGGAAATTAGGAATGAGGATAAACAAACTGGTGGGTGAGCTTTGAATACATTTAAACATGGAATCAAAATAAAGCATTTGCAAGAGTTATGGGGATAAAGGAGAAAGGAAGTTTTTTTTAAAAAATCAACATTAAAATTATAACATAACTAACAACAATCCAGAGACAGGGAGGGAAAAGAAAACGTAAGGCCACACATTTCCCCATCTTTCACAGGCTGGGGCAAATCAATACTATCTGAAGTTGATCAATCAAGAAATAGAAATGCAAGCAATTTTTTAAAACTAACCACTAGAAGAAATAAAATGAAATTTAATTTTCCCAATACTAGACAGACTCTCTTTCCTCTCCAATTCTCTCTCTTCCCCCACACACACTCAGACTGTGTGAGCAAAAGAAAGAAAACAAAAGAAGCGTAAAAAATGGAAACAAGAACCTAAAATTAGGCATACCACATTCTATAAATACATCTGTCACAATAGATGTAAATTGGAGAAATTCACCCATTAAAAAGTATTTTATACCAAATGCAAATTCTACTATATGCTGTAAGAAGCATTTTTCAAAAGTTATTCAGAAAGGTTGAAAGTAAAAACATGCCAACGAAAAAGAACAATAATGATACACAAGGCAGATTGCAAAGTCAGGAGCCTGCGAGCATTCAGCTCTGTGCTGGACCCTCACACACTTTCTCCAAATGTCCCTGGCCACTCCATAAGGTCTCTGGCACCTTCCCTTCTCCATTTCCTTCAAAGGGCCATTTACCTCTGCGAATTGTCAAGTGTCTTGTTTATCCGTGATTTCTTGTCTGTTGCACATATAAATGTCAGCCTGGCAAGGGCACATGTTTTCCTTTTGCTCACCCCTGTTGCCCAGAACAGCACATGGGGGATGCTCAGAAATATTTTTTCTAAGAATGAACAAAGGATAGCTAATGAATAAGTTTCATTTGGACCAAATACTTAACTTGTGTGTGTGCACTTTACTGAGGTGTAATTGATATACAAAAAAACCCTGGACATATTTAACGCATACAATTTGATGAGTTTGGAGGTAAGCATACACCTGTGAAACCATCACCACAATCCAGGTAATAAATATGTCCATCACCTCAAAAAGTTCCCTCCTGCTCCTTTGGGTTCTGTTGTTGGTTTGGTTTGGGGTTTTTTTGGGGAGGAGCGGGGGGTGGTAAGAGCATTTAACATGAGACCTATCCTCTTAACCAGTTTTTAAGTGTATAGTGCTGTTTGTTAATTCAAGAGCAGAATGGTGGTTGCCAGGGCCTGGGAGGAGGGGAAATTGGAGAGTTTCCCAACAGATGTAAAGTTTCAGCTATGCAAGATGAATAAGTTCTAGAGATCTGCCATACTTACTTTTTCAATGAAAGCATGATAGTTCTAAAAGAAAAATGGACTTTCCTAGAAATGGCTAAAATGATTATAATTGTATACCCAAAAAAGCCAGATGAAATAAAGGAAAAGAGTGATAACTCTGACTAAACATAACGTGTAAAATTCTGTAAAGCACAATTTCTGCGCACTAAATGGGTAAAGAAATGAAAATCTGGGGGAAATACTTATAACACCAATGCAGGTGAAAGGGAGGCCTCCACAAGGCAAACCGAATGCTGACACATCTCGTTTGTTTGTTTAAATTTGATGAAGCCAAAAGGAAAATGTCCAAGGACACGAAGATATATGAAATAATGAAAGTGAATCAATGCAAATCACAGCAAAAAGTACCATTTTCACTTATGGATTTGCAAAGGATGACCAGCATATTAATAATCCGCTTCTGACAACAGTGTGGGAAGGAGGCACTCATGACTTCTCAGTGATAGCATGACTGGGTGCACGTTTGAGGAGGGTAACTTGGTAATATTCCTCAAGGTTTAAAGTGCACGGGTGCCTTGACCCAGCAATTCCACATATGAGACTTAATCTTACAAAGCACTCACTTATTTGTATAAAGATTCTCTCTCTCACACACACACACACACACACGCAAGTGTTTATTCCAGATAAAATACGGAGAAAGCTGTCTGTATGCAAAGCCCTGGTCTTTGCTCTCTATGTGCATTGTTTTAATTCTCTCAACAAATACACGACATAGGTTTGCTTTACTCCAATTTTACAGATGAGGAAACCGTTTCAGCGAGGGTAAGAAGCGTGGCTGACGAGCGCTGAAGCTCGGATCCGAACGGAGTCCCTTTGTATCAGAGCTTAGGTATCCTTTTTCTTGGCTTCCTTTTGTTTGTAATAATGGAAAACTGGAAACAACTTCAACATCTATTAGCGCGGGACAAGTTAAATAAATTAGTTTCTGGAATACTAAGCAGGATTAATTTTCATCAGCTTAAACTTATGTACAGAAATGAAAAAAACGCCCAAGACACATCAAGTGAAAAACAGCCAGGCAGCAGGACATAAACTGCGATTCCTCCCGTGTACGTGCGGGGGCTGCTGGTGGTTAACTGCAACTTACCAGATTTTGTACTCTTTGCTTCCTTTAGTAATGAGCATGTCTTTCTGCTATAATTTTTTAAAAAAACTAATTTTGAAATAAAGAATAAACATTTCCTGGACACTTCCCCAGGATATGAGTCTGTTCCAAGAGGTACACACCCAAATCAGGAGGGCCGGTAACACTCTGACAATAGGATTTCTAGAAAGAGAGGAAAAAATGACTTCAAGATGCGATGTTTCCTCATAAACAAGAGGCAGTCGGAGCTGAGTTCCCGGTCTGATATTTGAATGCCCCCATGGCATTTTTTTCTGGCTATTACAAAGAGAGGGCCATTAGGAAGCCCTGCCTTGCGGAGGGCTTCAGCTGTGAGCGCAGGTCCTATTTTTACAGGGTGTTGGCCTTCTTCCCCTCACATCACTCATTTTCAACGTGAACGTGCCCCACAGCTCAAGGAACAGGAGGCAGGGTCACTTTTCTATACCGGGCGCAAGTGTCTCATGTTTTCCTGTTTGGCACGCTCTCCACTCCCTGGGAGAAATTCTACAGCCAAAGACAATCTGTTTTTCCCTTTAAATGAGGGGAGCTTCACAGAGCTTCAAAGGAAAAGGTGCAAAATGATGAGGGATGGTCCATACACCCGGGCACCCCTCGTCAGGGGTGAAGGTTTTCAAAAGAATCAGACTAGAAACTTGTTGGAGGTGAAAGGGCAATGCTTTGGGTAAACCACCCAATCTACTGTGGTGTTTTTATAAAAGAAAATAGAATTTCAACACACAGGGCTTGTGAGAACATCGGCTATGTTTCAACACCATGTTTCTCACATAAACATCAGCGATGTGGTCATTTGCCTGCTTGCGACTTTTCATTACGGATAATTAAAGAACAGACCCCACTTCAGTGGGGGAAGATATACAACTCCTTATCGGAGGACTGTAGATGTTCTTCTTAACAGTGTACAGACACGGAGATTAAATTTCAGAGAGAGATTTATTTTGTGCTATTGTCCCGTTATTCACCAGAGGATTGTGCAATGCAAGTAATCTGATCAGAATAATGCATAGGGACATATTTCAGAAAACCAATAATTGTGGTAACATTGAGCTCTGCCAGGTGCCAAAATAAAGTCCAGAATCACTCTCACCCTTTTCCCCCAATTCCTTCATCATAACTTCATGAGATGGTGCAATGTTGTCCGTTACAGGCGCAAGCTGGTGGAAATCACTATTGGACTTTTAGAGATTTACTGTAATTTGAGATCTATAGCACTTCTCTAGACCCAAAATCAAAATGATATTTTATAGATGAGTCCTGGCAAGATTTTACAGCTTTTATATCTTAGGAATTCTTTGCCCTTGGCTGGCTACTGCAGGGGTTTTTTATTATGTTATGAAGCAGTTCAGTCGAACAATAGAAAAATTACTAAAACTGGCTGTATTTAAATTCTGTTTACTTCTTTAACCTTTTGACTTACCTACATAAAAGGTAATCTTTCAAGAACAAGTCCCAAACAGAATCATCGCCTCTTTGCCCTTCTCAAATCCTTATGGGATAAACAGAATCTGTAACAAGATCCCTTTAACCATTTTTTATTCTGCTCATATTTGCAATGATTTTATAACAGACGGCCGGTTTGCCTCTCACATTATCACAATCAGTGCATCCTGGGATTAAAAACCATTTAGGGCCCAAGTCTTAAACATACTCCCCACACAGCAGTATAATGAACATTATGCATTGTTTCTTTTTATTGTTACTAGCTTTATTGGTTCAACCAAGAAGCTGGGGAGTTTGGTCCTCATTTTTAAGCAGAGGAGCGACCCACTTACCAACATGGAAAGTGGCATCAAATGAGATTGCAAAGGTGGCCGGGAAGTGAATGCATGAGCCCTTGATGGCCACCATCCCCATTTTTATCACGAAATGGTCATGCACTAGATGCCTCTCCAGAGACTTTTCTTGGAATATTTTCTTTACAAACATGGGCTGATGTCTAAATTGCTCAAGAACAAATGTGTTGAGTGGCTAAAAAGATTGCATTAAGAAGAGCAAGGTAATCAAACAAGTGGCTTAGAAGCCTAACCATATGGAAAATTCCAGGCAATTCTGGGGAGGTCCGTTCAGCTGCCTGTGGATGGATTCTAGGCGCGAGGGGGCCACAGGAGGACGTGCTGCCCCCACCCATCTCCAGTGCGGTAGTCCAGGGTGGTCCAGGGGCAGGAGGGCCTCTACTCTGGGCACAGCTCCTCCACTAGAAAAATTAAACAGGGAAGGTCAGCTACATCCAACCAGGATCTCCTTTCAGGATCCCACAGCATGAAATAGGGTGGAGACAGTGAATTCAGCCCTGCTCAACCACAATTTCCCAGCCTTAGGTCAAAGATAGAAACTGGTCTACAGAAACTGAACACCAGAGAAGATCCTAAGTGACTTCTTTTGTTGTTACCCACCAAGTAGAATATGCGTCCCAAGATAATCGGACTTGCAATCTAAGGTGAACTTGAATTTGGACAATAAGATCAAAAGATATATTAATGAGCTCTTATGTTTCCTGAGCTGGTTTTCTATGCCAACCTAAGAATGACTCCGCTTGCAAACGGTTAACAGAGAAAGAAAGAACTCCATCTCAGGAATCAGTATTAATCTTTAGTTTATCTGTGAAAACAGGAAAGGGTGGTTTTTAGGGAAATGAATGCCTTCTGATTTTTACATTGTTAAGAATGTTCAGTTAGTCTATCTTAGTAATTAAATAACATTACCACCTTATATTTATATAGGGTTTTACAGTCATTTCATTTTTTCTGGTCCTTAACCCTGTGAACCAGATAGATAGTACAATCATCATTTTAGATGATAAAATGAAGCTATACAAAAATATTGACTTTATTCCTGTTAAAATTAGAAATAATACAACGATGTCTATTATCACTATGACTGTTTAATATTGTTCTGATAGATTTTCCCAATGCAGTGACATGTGAAATATAAAAAAATGAACTATTATAAATGACAAAAATCATTCTTTGCACGTAATATACACATACATAGAAACCCTTAGAACTAATTTAAGTGAAGTATCCAGAAATATGTTAAATATAGGAAAATTAATTCATAGGTTATTAGAAAACAGAATGGGAGAAAATTACTTTCATAATAGCAAACCCAAACATAAAACGCAAGCACGAATCCTAACCAGAATTATACAGAATTTGTAATAGGAAGGCCACAAATATTTCCTGAGCAACATTAAAACATTTTACAGAAATATATGATGGTCACCAAAAGGAAGGCTGAATGCAGTAAAGATGAATATTTTTCCCAATTAATTTAAAAGAGGAATGTAAATGCAATCATAGTCCCAGTGGGTATTGTTATGGCACCTGACAGAATCATTCTAAAATTTATATCAAAAATAAATAACAAAGAAGAGCTAAGAAATTGCTGGGGGAGGGGAAGAGCAAGATGGGGAAAATGTTCCTGCCAAGAAGTCTCATTTAACTAAGGACTTTTTCATTTAAAGGGGAAATTATAAAACACGAGAAGAGGTGTGCATACAAATAGACATATTTAATAAACAGTGTTAAGAAAAACGCCCCTGTGTTTAAAAAACTGGCATACATTATAGGCACACCTCACATGATATAACCAAATAAATTCCAGATGGATAAAAATAACCCAGTAAGTAAATAAAAAATAAATATGCAAAATTTAAAAAATAAGACTAGTTTTTATATTCTTAAGCTATACATTCCATGAGGGGAGAATCATGTCTGTCTTTTTGAATGAATGAATGAAAAAACACCAAAATAATGGGGGGGAATCACAAAGAAAAAATGGATTGCTGTGATGGTTTAAAATATCTTTTAAAACAAGAGGCAAATAAATCTGGGAAAGGATTGCAAATAGTATGATCAAGGATTAATATTCTTAAGATGTAGAGATTTCATTAGTCAATAAGAAAAAGACAATGGGAGAAAAGTGGAGAATATTGCAAATTGTGGTTTGGGAGTGTCAAGAGAGACGGGACCTAAGACAGCTATGCAGTTCCGAGAGGCTGCTGTGGTGAGCGACATAAATTTCCATCAGCCTCATCTGCAGGGTGCTGGGCCTTCCTCCAGCAGCCCAGACACAGAAGCATCGATCTAAACACACTTTCAATACTTTGACATCATCATTATCTAGGGATGGTGTTGCCTTACTAAGATTCCTTGATAAAGATATTCTTCCAGTCACTTTTGCTAAGCTGAGGTTTGGTAAAAGGATCTTAAAGCTAGAATTTCATGATAACTTGGCTCACAAAAATAAAACAGAATAGTTTGGCTTTTCTGTGAGAACTAATCCATTTATCTTATAAATAAGTTAAAAAATTACTATGTAAAAATGATAAAAAATCTATGACAGTGTTAATTTTTGTGATTTAGGTGCCAAGAAAAACTCTTCTATCTCGAAAGTTTCCAGACGTGAATGTACACACACACGCGCACACAGCATTAGGAAGGAATATATTGGCCAAACACCCAATCTAACTTCTCAAAACCTTGATACTCAATTCATGGGCGTTCATTACCTTTGTCGTCAATAAAGAAGGAAGATGAAGCCACTCAAGAGTTCATGGAAAATTAAGGATTGAAGGAGGACAGGAGACAACAAAAAATTAAATTGTCTAATTTACAGGCAGAATTTAGGAAAACATGAAATACATAAAGAAATAGATAAGAATGCAAAAACTCAGTCATTTTCCTTTAAAAAGATAATATAATGTAATGACACAGTATAAGGGCAAATGTCTTAAAATTTTGTTCTGTTTTTCTGATTTACTAATGGAATAGATGCTCTTTATTTAAAAAGTAGAAAACAGGATTCTGATTTCTATGGCTGACTGAAGATATATTATTCTTTCAGCCCTCTCCAAACCCTGTTGAAATCACTGAAGAAATATTTTTTAATTCATTATGGTTCTGGAAGAAATGGACCCTTATCAATAGATCAAAACAGGAAGGAAATTCTGGAAGATGTGGAACACATGAATATTGATCAATGGCAAATCCCAACAAGCTAAAGTGCCAGCATTACCAAACAGACAAAAAAAGGGCCATCTTGAAAATAAGTTTCCCAGCAGAACCCCGTTACACCCCAAGATCAGAGGAGGGAAAAGATCAAGTCATGGACCGTCAGCCCAGAAATTATTCAAAGGCAGCCTCCAATGTACCCCAATGAGCCACAGTGCCCCCTGTTTACTTCCTTGTGTAGGTACCTCCCTCATCCAGTCTGGGTGGCCTGTGACTTGCGTTATAAAACAGAATGCGGGGGAGCAGCCCTGCACCAGGCACCAGGTCTGAGCCGAGCCCTTAAGAGGACTGGCTGCATCTGCTTCTTCCCTTTTGGAACTTGCACTTTGGGGACATCCTGAGCTGTCCTTGTAAGAAGTCCAGCTCCCCTGCTGAGGAGACCACCTAGAGAAATCACATGAGGAGAGTCCACGTGGAGAGGAAGAAGCCCTGAGATTACATGGAGAAAGAGAGAGACAGAGAAGTGCATCCTTTGTAAGCGCAGCCCTGCCAAGGCTCTGGGCATGTGAGTGATCCCTCCTGGGCGCTCCAGCCCAGTGGAGACCCCAGACAACTGCAGACCCCGCCAGCAGCCCCGGGAGCAGGAGGATGGCCCAGCCGAGCTTTGTCATCCTTAGAATCATGAGTAAATAGGATGGCTCTCTTATGTGGGATCTCTGATGAGGAGGTCCTCAGGGTGGGGTCTATGGCCAGAGAAGCTGGTAGCCACCTGGGTAACTTAAGCTGCCGTGAGAATGATATGCCTGGGACCCATGAGGTGCCCTGCTCACCCTCCCTGAGGGAAAGCTCAGCTGGCCGAGTCCCTGAGCCCCATCCCCTGCACAGACACCAGAGCCATGGCTTCTAAGGTCAGAATTTGCATTCACTGCCAAGGTGACACAGCACAGTCATCAGTACCACTTGGCTTACAGTCTCATCTATGATGTGAATAATTACAAATCCTCACACATTGGGGGAAGCAGCTTGAAAGAACAGTGCCCCTCACAGAAGTCGAGAGAAGAGTCAGAATGAAGGCAGAAGAAAATGTTGAAGTCCAATGAATGAGCTCAGAGGAATATGAAAGGATACCTGTTGGCTAATCTCAAAAAGCCTATAATACAACTTAGGAAGATAAAGAATATGATTTCCAGGATGAAAAACTCAATAAAAGAACAAATAGACAAAGCTGAATGTCCAGTTAGGAAAGTGGAAGACTGAGAGAGTCTCCAAAAACTCAAACCAAAAGGACAGAGATGAAAAATAGGACAGAAAATTTAAAAGATAACACGGACTGATTCAGAAATTCCAACAGCCGTCTAATAGAGTTTTCAGGAGAAAAAGATATTGGAGGAGAGAAAAGGAACAAAGCATTAATGAAGTAATTCTCCCTCTTGGAAAAATGCCCTGAGTTTTTTGGTTTGTTTATTTTCTTTTGTTTTGTCTTATTGAAAGGGTTGATCAAGTGCTGTACAAGAAGAATGAAAAATGACCCATTCTTGAGGCCAGCCCAGTGACGTAGTTGTTAAGTTTGTGCACTGCTTTGGTGGCCCGGGGTTTGCAGGTTCAGATTCCAGGTGTGGACCTAGCATCGCTCATCAAGCCATGCTGTGGTGGCATCCCACATAAAATAGAGGAAGACTGGCATAGATGTTAGCTCAGCAATGGTCTTCCTCAAGCAAAAAGAGGAAGATTGGCAACAGATGTTAGCTCAGGGCCAATCTTCCTCACCAAAAAAAAAAAAAACAAAACAAAAAGGACCCATTCCTAGATTCATCCTGAAAGTGTCCAGAAAGGAAAATATTATCTACATGAAACAAAAAATCAGCTATCTGATCCACAAAAATAGGTCCTAGAAGATAATGGAGCAATGTTGCAAGGATGAGAAAAAAGGAATTTCATACCTAGCCTAAAACCAGTCATGTGTAAGGCAAAATAAGGATAAGTACAGACATTCAGTGACTCCAAAAGTTTGTCAATCTTTTTAGAAGTTACTTGAACATTTGTATTGGCAAATTTGAAAAATGAATCTAATAAAGAAGTTAGTGGATATAAGAAATAATGGTGAGAAAAATACCAAAAAGATACAACTTTAAAAAAGAATTATCTTTATAATATGGCCATAGTTGGTATGATTTTAAAAGGTAAAAGTATAAGGCAAAAAATAATAATTTTTTGGTATTTTTTGGTATTTTGGAACTAAAACTCTTAATTACATCAACAGAGTACAGGAGGAGAAATAGAGATGACGAAAGAGGCTTGTCATACTTGCGGGAGCTTAAACTTAATATTAGACCCAAAAATCAAGACAAAAAGGACATTTAACACAAGGAATTATGTTTTATATAAAATATAAAAGTACAGGCCTTTTTGTTTAATAGTATAAGCTCCTATACATTGAACAGCAAAACATCAGACTATATCAAGCAAAATATATAAAACAGTTATATACAATATATAAAGCAGAAACTGGAAAACCAGAAGAAACTAGCTTGTTCACAGACATAGAGTGAGATTTTAAGTTACCTCTTGAAAAATTACATACGCGACAACTGAATAAAGAGGCAAGATTAAAATATCTTGATAAAAGCTTGATTGAAATGATCTAAAGAAAGCATTGCCCACAACAGATGGAGAATCCATGTGTTTTTCAAACACTTTTGGAATATTTACTTTACAAATGTGCCCAAGTTTTGGTGCATAAAGAAAATTAAACAGACTCCACAAAAGTAGAAATCACAGAAACAGCTCTCTCTGAGTCCAAAGCAATAAAACTAGAAACTAATAACCAAAAGATGGCCTCAAAATGTCAAGCTACTCAAACACGTGAATCAGAACCTCTGAATAACTTATGAATGTAAGAGAAAATAAAAACTGAAATTAAAAATGTGTAGTAATGAAAATGTTCCATATTAAAACCCATGGGCACAGGCAAAGCAGTCCTCAGAGGAAAATGTAGAGCATTAATGCATTTTCAAAAAATAAGAAAGACTAAAAGCGAATTAACTAAGCATTCCATTCAAGAAGTTAGAAAAATAACTCAAAAAATCTCAAGTAAATATGAGGAAATAATTAACAACAAAAAAGAGAAGCTCCCATTTCTAATATCCCATACTAAGTTATTCGGACCAACCCTTCCATTGAAAACAACTACAAATAATAGACAATTTTAATACCCCTTAAATGCATGAAAAAGTTGTCAGTATTGTAAAGAAATACCTTCTGAAGTCTAAGGAAACAGAGAACTCAGAGAGCCAAGAAAAAGAACCTTAACTTCATGAAACTACACAACTGCATCCACGGTGCCAATTCCTAGGGTCCTACAACACAACTTTGGACCAACAAATTTTTAATGTTAATGAACAGTTTTTTACAAAATTCTGAGGGTTCCACAATTGACTGAAGAAATGTAGAAAACCAGAATATATATCAATGTCTACAAGAGAAATCAAAAAGTAACCAAACATACATACCCCACTTCTCACCAGTTCGACCCAACCTTCCACAAGATTTCCTGTGCTGTTTAAATTGTTCCCAGCAGAGGAGATGTATATCTTCTCACCTCATCCGCAGGACAGCCTACATTTTTATTAATTCCTTTTCATTTATTCTTTTCTAGCTTTTTTAGTTGTATATATAACTAATTTGTTTATTTCCATTTCTGGTGATAGAGGTACATAATTAGATGCTTCTCCTCTTAGCTTTAGTTTAACCGTATCCTCTAGATTCTGAGATACTAAGTTTTTCTTATTATAGAAATTCTGCAATTTTGTTTGTTTCCCCTTTGACCCAAGAGTTGTTTAATAGAAGGATTTGTTTTTCCAGGTGGAAGGACCTCTTTGTGTTTTTATTTTCTTATTAATGCCTGGTTTTATTGCACTTAGGGTGGTTTGTATTACTTATACTTTTGGAACTTATTGAGGTTTTCTTTATAGCCTAATATATGGTCATTTTTTGTAAATGTGTACTTGAGAAGAAAGTGTGCTCTCTATTATAGGAGTACAAAATGTTAGCTCCACACAGTCTACCTTATTCACTCCCTTGTTGAGGTCTTCTACATAATGAAGGAGGTAAGACGAGCATTATCCACACTAATGGTTCCGTCTCCACCTGAGACTGAAAGCGTACATTGTCCTTCTGTACGTGCTGTCTATTTCTCCTATTCCAGTGTGTCCATGTTTCTTTCTTTTTTTTTTTAAGGTAACCTTTTTTTGGTGAGGAAGATTGGCCCTGAGCTAACATCTCTTGCCAATCTTCCTCTTTTTTTCCTTCTTTTTTTTCCTCTCCAAAGCCCCAGTACACAGTTGTATATCCTAGCTGTGAGTCATTCTAGTTCTTCTATGTGGGATGCCACCACAGCATGGCTTGATGAGTGGTGTGTAGGTCCACGCCCAGGATCCAAACCAGCAAACCTCAGACCACCAAAGTGGAACACATGAACTTAACCACTCAGCCATGGGGCTGGCCCCCTCTTTTTTCCTCTCTCATGGTTTCTGTTACACAAAGGTCGCTTCTGTGTAATCTCATGCATAGATAATAATAATTTTTGTATCTTCAGTGTGAACTGTGCCTGTAGCCTTATAAAATAATCTTTTTTTTTTCCTTTTAAGGATTATTGGCCTGAATTCTATCTTGTCTATTATCAAATTGCAACACCTGCCTTCTTTTGATTACTATTTGTATCCTTGCCAGCCTTTTATTTTTCTTCCTCAATTACTTTGTATTAGGCATCTCTCTTGGATGCAGCTTTAAGTTGTATTTTGCTTTGTTAGCCAATCAGACATCTTTTCCTCTTAATGAGTGAGTTAAATCTGTCAATATTTATTGATAGGACAATATGTTGAGCTCAGTTCTTTCATATTGTTTCATGTAATATGACATACCCATATGCTTATATGTATGTAGGTATACATATGTTATGGATGTTATGATACATACACACGCATGTACAAAGTCCTTCACTATGAGGTCTTTTTCTTTACTATTCTGGTATCATTTACCAGAATTTTGGTGAATTTATTTTGGTATTTAGGAAAGTTTATATTTTTCTTCTAGTGTTTTTCTTGTTACAAATATCTTTGCATAATAGCCTTCGTCTCCTCTTTCTTTAGTTTAATATCAACGGAGACATAAGTAAACAGCCAAAATTAAATATCAGATTTTGCAAGAGAATTAGGCCCTCAGGCATCTCTATTTTAGATTGGAAACAAAGACTTATCTCTTAAGCACCTAAAATCATGCAGAGCTCATACGTACCATCCATGGGAGAAGGAGAAAATCAAACAATGTTCCATGTGGCTAAACTTCCCCCTGAATCAGTTAAAAATGGTTCTCAGTTATGAAAACAGGCACTAACCAATAACTCTGTCCCTTTCCTGTCCCTCTTCCCAACCACCGAACCATTAGACACTAGTGTTGGTGTTAATCCTCGTACTCCAAGATTGTACTCCTTGATTTATCAGTTGCAAGTGCTATTTGACTGTTAGCTAACATCCACGGGGTAATCAGTGAGTTGTTCCACTTTCCTCTTCCTCCTCACATTTTGCCTTACATCATTTCTCCATCATCAGAGCATACAACCAACACAGAACCATTTTGTCACCCTCACTCCCATTGTTTGGTCTCAGTTCTACAGTCAAATATCTTCAACGCCTTCTCCAACACTCTACATAAAGCTTTTCTAATTACTTTAATATGTCTGAGGTTCATTGTCTCGTAGAATCTCCGGGAAGGGCTCACAGGAACACTTGCCCTTCGGTTCTTGAATGTTCAATGCAGGTTACATGTGGCCTCTGTATTTTAAGGGAAACTGGGCTGGATATGAAATCCTTCAATCACATTTTCTTTTCTTGATAATCTTTAAAACGTTGAGTTCTTGCATAAAATGTTTCTGTTGAGAAGATTGATGCCAGTCTCATTTTCTTTCTCTTTCAAGTTATTTTGACATTTTGGCTGGATTCTCAAAGAATGTTTTCCTTATTTTTGAAATTCAATACCTTTCCTAGGATCTATCCAGGGCTTTTCCATTCTGGGTCAATTTGCTCATGTTTGCAGTGCCCTTTTCAATATGTAGATTAAAATCTCCGTTTATCGCAGGAAACTGGATGGCTCAAAACATGACATCTGTGGAGCCACTGCTCAGTCTCCAGCTTAAGTCTGCTACAGGAATGTTTCTCATCCTGATTCAGGGTTTCCAACCCAATGTAAGGCCTTACTCTCAAGACAGTGTTCTCACGTCTCGATTTTGGGTTTGGTTGTTACAATATTCACTGGGAGGGGCTCCCTCTGGGCCCTCCCTCCATGCCGCACGAGCCTTCTCTCTCCCTTACCCCACTATACCTGCTTTATGCAAGTTGGCTTCTGATTCCGATATTCTCCCACACAGTGAGGCTCCATCCCTCTGAAAGTGTCTGCTGGTCACTCAGCTAGACTGTCGCAGCATCTTTGGAGTTCCAGCACCCACCTGTACAATCATTTCTGTCTCACCAGCATCTCTGAGTCTGAGGACTTCTCTCGGCCTGACCGGTTGTGGCCACATCTGCAAATTCAGAGTGAGATGCTTGCTTTGGGGGGATACGTTTAGTTTCCACAAATCATAGGCAAGACTTTAGCCCCTTCCCCGCTGCATCTGCCAGCATACAACTGACCCCTCTCTGCCATGGCTCAGGGTGGTTTGGCCACACCCATCCATATTCTTGTCACCTGGCTTTTGTTGTCTGTAGTTTATACCCTTCATACTCTCTTTTGTTTATCTGTGTTTCAGAAAACATCTTGGGGTGATTCAGAACCACAGTGAGGCCAGAACTCCAATGCAAGAGTCTGATAGATTTTCAATTGTTGATAGAATTGACTATGCTCTAAAACAATTTTAACATTCCACAATTTATTTAAGAAAATACAGAAAATTTATATATAACAATCACCATATTGAGTCTTTCCATATCTAGAACATAGTATATCTCTTTTATTTGTCCAAACCTTATTTTGATCTTTCTCAGCAAAATTTTGTAGTTTCCTTCTTGTGATTTTACATTATTCTTCCTAACATTCTTCATAGGCACTTTATATTCGAGATTGCTTTTGTAAATAGGAATTTCTTTTCCACTGACTGCACTAACTGATTATGGCTTATATGTAAGATTGCTATTGATTTTTATATGTTTAATTAGAATCAACACACTTTTATTTTATATTGCCTTGGTTGGATAAGATAAAAGCTAAAGTAGATTTTTTATCACCAAGATAAAGA
Organism: Equus asinus; assembly: GCF_041296235.1. NCBI lineage: Eukaryota > Metazoa > Chordata > Mammalia > Perissodactyla > Equidae > Equus > Equus asinus. The sequence continues at coordinate 4,368,290 of NC_091791.1, read as the reverse complement.
TCAAACACATATATTTGTTTAAATGAAATATCAATCAGGAATTTAGAGAATAAGATTTTAATGACTAACTTTTAAATCAAAAGATCTTTTTTATTTTATGGTTTGTGTTCATAATCTTCAGATAAATCACAAGTGATTTAATCAGTAGAATTTAATCAGGGGAAATGTGAGGATTTGATCCACTGGTCTGAAATATCTTTGAAAATGACATAATTCCTTGTAATAACATATTGCTCTTTGAGCAAGATGTTGTAAATGGCCCCTTTGGAGATGTTCTGAGAAATGGTATCTTGGTATCTGTTTGTAATCTGGTATTGGAATATGAACAGAAGTTTGTATATTAGAAGAAGAAATTCTTGGGAAAACTCATTCTGCATAGTTTTGGTAATAAAAATTCTGTGAAACAACGAAAACACACTTTGGGCATCTGAGCAACCACCATCTGCTTAAATAGAGAACACCCAAAGAAGCTGAGGCACCTCTCTCTTCCGTATCCCTCCTGAATATCTGCCTGCGCTGAGAACACTCCAAGGGCGTGGAACTTGCCTACCCTATAGGCCTGTCATCATGGAAGTACCGGGGGGCCTGAGAAGGGCCTGTTCCCAGGCAAAGAAGAAGCTAATTCTGAAGGGAAAGGAAGAAATAAAACTAAGCTGCTTCTAAGAGCAAAGAGCAGAGGACGGGAGAGGAGACAGACCAGGGCAACGATGGACCCCAACATCCCAACTTCATATATAAAGTCAGCCATGAGTATAAGTTGGCCAAGAACACCCCAGATCAGCCAAGGCTGGGCTCTGTCTGTGGGGTGGAGCCATGGTGGCTCATCGAGCCATATGGACGGTGCCTACAATACCAGCTGTTAGTAAATCACCTGTCAGCATTTGGCTTTCAGAGTTCATCCTGACTCTAGAAGCAACTCAAAATGTGTCAGTTGGAACCTGTGCTTCCTTTTAGGTTAAAACCACATTCACCTAACCTTGAATCCCAGTTTCTAATTAACCCTCATTACCTACATGGTAGACTGCTAGTTAGTTTCCTCAACCACAAAGAAAAAGTTTAGACTAGATGAGCACCCGTGGGTCATTTCAGCTTTGACATTCCGTAGCCTCTGAAATCCATAATAGAAGTCCAGGTACTCAAATTCATTCACTGCACAATTACAGATTGAGTGCAAACAGCCGCCAACGCAGGATGTGAACCAGAAGAAGAAGAAACAGAATAAAAGAATAAACAGAAATGAGGAGTGACTGCAAATGGGTACAAGGTTTCTTTTTGGGAGTGAGAGAAATGTTCTAAAGTTAGATGATGGTGATGATTGCACAGCTCTCCAAATATACTGACAAATAATTGAATTGGACACTTAGAACTGGTGAATTTTACGACATGTAAATTAAACCTCAAGAAAGCCATTAAAAGAAAAAGGAAAAACAGAATAGCTGGTTCTAGAACGCTTACAGCAAGGAAAACAAGAAAGGCAGCACGGAGAGCTGGATGCGACACCAAAGGATGTCCAGTGCGGGTGGTCATGGACCCGTCCAACCTGAGAAGCAGCAGCAGATCCCCTGACTTGGTGATGACTTGGTGACTCTCAAACATTTCCTTTCCGTGGGCCACACTCCCTTCCTCTTTGTCAAGGCCGACACGGACAGTGGCGGGTAAAATCAAAGCCAACTTCTGTCTCTGGGGCTGGTTGCTATCCGGGCTGGCAACCATCCAACAAATTGTCCGTGTAGAGAGAAGATTCCTCTTCTCTGCTTCCTTTTCACATCCCCCAGGAAAACTAAACCAGGAAGGGAAGCCTCAGAGGGCAAGAATCCTAAAATGGCTACTCATTACAATGTTTGCAATTATTTCAAATTTTGATTTTCATAATAACTCTTCATGGTTGTGTTGACCAGAGGGAAATTTTATTCCCAAATGTGCCCATGTCAAATTTGCCATTATCTTCCAGGAAGAAAAAATCAAATGAAAAGGCTTTTAAAAAGAGATAAAGTTTACTCATTGGAAATTAGAAATGAATATTTATTGTCAGATCTCTGTCTAGATTAAAACCTTTTATTTAACACCAGTTGAAAGTGTAAATTATTCACATGTTTACATTTCAATGACTTCTGTTCTCTAATGATTCCATTTTCTAGAGTGTATTAGTGGTAAGATAATGAAATGCCTCATCAGCTTGGAGTATTAAGCAAACAACTAACTTCAACTTTTTCAACAATGGATAAAAAATAGAGTGGCCCCAACAATTTACTTCATCAATTTATGCAACATACAGCTAACTTCCCAAAAGACAGCAATAAAGAGAGGGCTGCCAACAGCAATGGAAATGCATTCCAGTCTCCCGTCAACATGCAATGGGACCATGATAACAAATACACTCCTCTCACACAAATCACGATTTTTGGCAAGATTAATCTTTTGCCAGAAGGGAGGAGAATTAGAAAAAAAAGAAAGAGCATAGTATTCTCCACTTCTCCAGCCAGCAAAGATGATCTCTTGCTGCTGGAATAACATTATATAATTGTTCACTCCATTCTTCTCTCCTAGGTTATTACTTAATGTTAGGAAATTTTATCATTAGTAATAGTAATCCCACATCTGTTTATATTACTCCAAGTTTACAAAACACTTTGCACATATGTTATTCCATTTAAGTGATGTGCTCTTTCTGGGATATTGGGGGAATCTTTATATGCTTAAAGATCAATGAACATATGTATTGACATTCAAGAATTTTATTTAAAAAATCTGTTCTCTAGAACTTTCCATGAGGATGTTATACAAATCTTTCAATAGCACCACGTTGCCCACACATTTAAGGGCTAATAACCTACGACATTTTATACATCCCTCTATTTAACAAATCTCTATTTCCACAGAAATAACTGTAATTTTTTTTTTATTATGCCAAGCATAACTGCTGGCCTTGAGTAAGTCAGAGAAATGCTTTCTTTAGAATTATAATAGGCATTGGGGCTAAAGAGTTAAGACACAACACCGATCCAAAAAATATTTAGTCTAATAGGGAAAACAAAACGTTCATAAAATGAAAACTAACAAAACATGGTAATGAGTAGGCATGACTAAGCGAATGACAGGGAAAGCAGTAGAAGCATTCCTCCGAAGGGGAAATCCTCATGGCCTTGGAAGAGCTGGAGACGCCCCTGCTGAATGCTGTTGAGAGAAAGCAAGGAAGGAGGGTGCCCTCGCTGCAGGGAGTGGGCGTAGCAGGAGGGAAGCGAAGGGCAGGAAGGCGCCGGGCGGCTGCAGGTGGACCACGTGGCTGGTCTGGGTGGGCCATATATTTTGAGCAAAGGGGGAGTAAAGAGTAAAGGTGTTGCACAGACTGAGCTAGATTGTAAAGAGTCATGAAGTGCAGGCTAGATTTTTTATTTGATCTTGTAGTTAATCAAGAATCCCCCCCAAAAAAAGAATTTCAACCTTTTTAAGCAATATTTTAGTACTATTAATCTGACAATGATGTGTGAGATGAATTGAATGAGGAAGAAGTTTGGGTAGGACAAACCAACTGTGACAACCTTCTAATAATTTCAGCGTCAGGTGACTGAGATCGAAACTGGGTGGCAGTGGTGATGGCAGGGAGGGAGAGATAGGTGTGCACGGCCTACAGGGAACAAGGAGGCCATGCTGACTGGCTGGTAGGGGAGGTGAGGCATGGAAGGAGCTAAGTTGACTCTGAAGATCCCAACGCAGGTGACTCAGAGATAAAAGATGGCGCCGCTGACGGGAGCTGGGACGTAGCTTGACTGGAAAGAGATGAGGAGCTGGTGTTGGATGTGCTGGATTTGAAGTGACAGTGTGACACCCAGGTGAAGACGTGCAGCCGCACTGTGCGTGCAGAGCGAAGTTCAAGAGAGAAGTCGAGACAGGCGGCATTGTCGCTGAAGTCGTCTGCACAGAAGTAACAACTGAACCTACAGAGCAAACGAGAACTCCCACAGGGAGGGTGCTGGGAGACGAGAGTTGCACGCCAGAGATCCAAGTTCAGGGAGAGCTTCAGCGAGGACAAACCAGAGGCCATGGGAAAGGTGGAGAAGTGGCCGGAGAGATGGAACCAGAGCCACACAGGCCGGGAGTGATGGAGCCAGGAGAGAAAAGCGTTTCCAGAAGTCAGTGGTTCAGAAAGATGTCGTCTCTGGTGTTGCATCTATCCCATTTATTCTGTATTGGGGTGCAGATGCTGGTTTCCATTTTTAGCCCCCCAAGTGACCTTTTGACCCTTTAAATCAAATATGACATAATGTGTGGAATAAAATTTACCAGATTAAGATATTCTGCTGTCATTTCCTAGGTCATTAACATGCAGCTTTTCATCTAATAGGATATGCAAGGCGCTTGGTGTCTTTCCTTTGACCTCCCATGAAATAAATTTAGCCAAACCAGCTCTATCCTGGAACATCTCTTTAATATGCAACAGAGTCTTTCAACTTGAGAAGAAAAATCACCTTTCTAAATGGAGTCCTCTGTGAAAGGGGTGCTACAGAGGCAGGTCCAAAACGGATACTGGGGAAATCCCTGTAGGCCTGTGTCCTCAGACCCATGTGACCTGGTCCTGGCTTGCTGAGCCCCCTGGGAAGCACAGTGCCTGGCCCTGCCTGGGGTCTGCATTCTGGGCTCCCCGAATCCCATCTGACTCACTCTCCATTTCTGGACTGGGTCCAGATCACACGCACTGCCCCCTCAGGAACCACACAAGATCTTCCCCAGGACTGAGCACAGCATGTCCCCACAGTTAGGACCACGTCTGTCCCTCTGCTCGGGCCACTCTGCTCCCGGTGCCAGCAGCAAGCACCACCCCGGCGTCGTCACTGGAGTTCTCTTTAGCCAGAGAAACAGAAGCAGGTAGGAATCCAGATGACTGACTATTTATCCCTGTGCTTCTCGGAAAGCTCTGCTCTTGAGCCTCCCTACAGAGTGCATGTTCCCCCCACAGGTGGCTGCAGCGATGACTCAAATCCATCGGCATGCAGCATCCACAGCCCTCACCAGGGGCCCAGCCGCTGGACTCCCTGAGCCACTTCTGAGTTTATTGACCGTAACACAATGCAGGGCACTCTATCATATTTGCTGTTTTTGTGATTTGTCATGTATTTGCCACATTTCCCAAGTGGCCTGTAAGTTCTTTGCTTGCAAAGATGGTGCCTTACACTTAGCGTCCTAGAGCCCAAGCAAGTCAGAACTGGGAGGAGGAGCCATGTGGATTTTTCTCATTAAGCCCATTTTATAAAGAAGACAGAGTTAGACCAAGGATATGGAGCTAGTTAGCAGTGGCAAGGACTCCAACCCCTGCTTTGGGGCTCTTTCTCCTGCATTGGTCTCTCTCTTGTTTGGGGTGGCCAGGATGTGTCATCTGAAAATTGTTGTAAGGCAATTTGGAAATTTTTATGAGGAAGTCAAGAAGGCAGAACCTCTTGGTGGTGTGTAATTCACAGTGAAGGAATCGTTATTTTTGGACAAGCACTGTCTCTAAAGATATAACTGGGTCCATAGGGAATGGTCTTCCATTTCCTTACACTGACCCTTTAAATTAATATTGGGGTTGCCTGCAATGGTTGGCTTGGGAAAAGGAGCCTGGATCCTTTTCCATGGAGCTCGTCCCTGTTCTCATCATTGTCGTGACCCATTCTTCCTTTCAGGTTTCAATTCCGCCTCGCTATTCTTCCAGGACAGAAACTTCCCTCACTGTCTTCCTCTGAGCTACGGTGACCCTGTGTCCTGATTTTCCAAGGGCAGTCCTGTTTTATACCCCTTATTCCAGCATGATTACAAATAGAGCCTTCCTTCACTCTCAGAAATGTCTGTTTGGATAATAAATTAAACAATTACCATTTATAGCTCATGCAACCAAGAGTTAAATGTACATTAGATTACTTAACCAAGAAACTCACAGTGGATATTTTTTCTTCTGTCAGATCAGCACCCTACCTCCTACCCCACTTCTCAGGGAAGGCTGCTGGTTCTAGTTGGGAGCTGCAGCCACCCACATGGGCAGTCACATGACTGGAGCTGGGCCTGCTTATTCAAGCCAATAAATGTCCTGTTAATGAAGCTCGGTCAGATTGACTTACCAATAAAAGAGAATCCCATCCACAGAAGATGTCTTTGTTACACATCTGCTCTTTTTCTCCACTGCATTTTGCACTTACACAGAATTGCGATTTCATACTGTGACTTTTGTTAGGCTACTGTTTATACACTGGACTTGAATTTTGTTCTTAATTTTGCTGATTCTTCATTTCTTCAGTTCAAATTGCTTCCTATACCTTCTCATGGCCTACCTTCAATAAAAACATAATTTGCTTAATAAATGGGTTTGTCCATTCGTTTCACAAATATTTACTATGCACCGACCAAACTCTGCAATATTGGCAATACAATAAGAAATGAGATGGGCAGGGTCCCTTTTTTGATATAAAATAAGTCTAGAAGGGAAATTTGATTTACGTAATAATTATTAAATTATAAATGTGATCAGCGCTATGAGGAAAAACACAGGAAGTTGTGTGATGGGAAGCCTCATCTCCTTTTGGTGGGAGGAGGGGTTATCGACGTAAAGTGTGAGTAGAAAGTAGCCTGCAACAAAGGCTGAGTGTGAAAGGCGTTGAAGAGAAAAGGAGCAACCAACACAGCAACATGAGAGATGAGACGGGAACAATGAGGGACTTTAGAGAAACCATGGGAAGGGAGAGAGTGGTCAAGGAGGTCATCCAGAGAGGAGCTCTCAAGGACAGCAGCCATTTAAAAGGCTCCGTGGAAGCCCACGCAAGACGTGCTGGTGGCCAAGGCAAGCATGATGGCAGTGAGGATGGCAAAGTACAGACAATCTGGACAGAAGCTGGGGGCAGAAGCATTCAACCTTGAATTGGTCTCACTGCCTCGTGAGGCCGCAGGAGGTGGCAAGTGTGATTCCCGAGTGGAGGGTGAACCGGAGCCGAGATGAAGAATGCAGGAAAAGCTGAGTTGACCGGGGAAGGTCATGAGTTCTGTTTTGACATCTTCAGCTTAAGATACCTGGGCCACATCCATGGGGCAATGCAGATGAGGTGCTGATGTGCAGGTTTGCATCTTGGACATGTGATGTGAGCTGGGGATCCATTCACAGCTTGTACACAGTTAAAGCCGTGGGCTTGCACAAGGTCACTTGGGAGCATTTGTAGAGAGAAAAGAGGAAAGAGGCCTGAGCACAGTCAATGTCTAATGTCTGAGAGTGAAGAGTGATCTGTAAGGAGATGAGAGACGTAGGAAAGATCCAGGAAAGAAGACTGTTGAAGAAGAGCAGGGCCAAGGATGTCCAGTGGGTGTCCGCTGGAGTCAGCAAGAGAAGACAGAGAACTCACTGAGAGGGAGAGTGGTGCAGAGGTGGAGGTGGAAATCAGATTAGAATGTGTGAGAGAGCCCAAGACCGGCTGCAGAGAGGGGGGAATCGAGAGTCTGCCGGAAGAGGACATGGGGTCCAGGGAGGGTTATTTTGTTTTAATAGGTGGATGTGTGGATGTGGGGTGGGGAGGTCTTTTAAATGAGAGGAAATAGAGTGTGTTTGAGTATGGATAGGAAGGATTTAGTAAAGAGGAGGGAGTAAAAAAATAGAAAAGTGGGGATAATTAGGTGCTTTTACTGAGGAAGTAGAAAAGACGCAACCCAGAGTCTTGGACGGGAGGGATACTTTCAAAGCCCTTATCAGGGGGCGGGTAAGAGCCATGGAGAAGATCTTGTAGAGAGTAATTTTCCCTTGTTTTCAACTCGGCTACTCTGTAAATATTTAGAGTAATTTTACCACTGACCAAGGCTGTTCTGGTTACTCCATTGTTATTTGCATCACACTTTGTAGGAGGTTTTTTAACACATTATCTCATTTGATACAATAACTCAAGAAAAACATCCTAAGCTTCTGGCACTGCCTCTGATCTTGCCCCTGATCCATAGCTCACGGACTCAAACTTGCCTACCACGGGGCAAGGAGCAAAACAGAGAGTAAAACTAAGGAGTCTCCATGCTTCGAAAACATATTTTTCTTTCACCCGTTTCATTCCACTGTGATGTATATTCATAAGCCCATGTAAATAAATAACTAAAGCGCAGTGATTAGGAGAGTGGTTAGATGAGAGAAACACAGGGGAAACTTTGTTACCAAAGGGACCATCAGTCACCGCGGCTGGGCCATCAGAGCAGGGCTCCGGGGAGGGCACCGCACCGGGGACTCTGACTTCGCAGCAGGAGTCAGTGGATGCCAAACAGCCCTTCGCTTCCAAGGTTCTGTCACTGGCGTTACAGTGAAACTAAACAAAAGTTATTATTTTTTTCTTTTTGTCTGCACTTTAGAAAACTGTTTGTATATTTTTCTAGATCCAAAAGCAGTTTGGATATTTAATGCTAATCTGTATCACACAGTATAAATAGTATTTCAATCAGTAAATAATACATAAAGCTGTGTATATTGTTATATGTTTGTATAAATCTCTTTTTAATGAACAAGATTCTTCTGAAAAAAAACAGTACTTATGGTTTTTAGTGTGTTTTTTAATGTTTCTGAGCAAACATTCATGATTTTGATCTTGACTGTTTACTTGAGCTGCAAATTATCTGGAACTTCCTTAACTAATAAGACGTTTCACTTTTTTTGTCATTTCAGTGTTCTGTTTGTGGATGTTAGGTGGCTTGGGCTGTTTTTAATCAACTGATAAGACTTAGTGTAAAATCAATTAAAGACAGCACCCAAACTGATGGATTTTTATGTTTGTATGTTTTTTCATTAAATAGAGACAGTGACTTCGTAAGGAGTAAAGTAAAGTGTTCAGCTCTGCAAAGGCGGAACTCATTTGACTGAGCATTCACCTTGCCACACCATCCTTACTCTTCTCCTCGTGGAAATAAACACATTTACTGTGCACAATCACTAAAGCAACATTTTACCCTCATGCGCGCACTCGCTTTTTAATGTAGAAGAATCTTGAAAAACATGAAGCAGCAGGATTTTGGCATGCTCTTCAGAATGCACACAAATAAATCTTTTTCAGCAAATCTCTAAGGGTTTCAGGCAAAACTTTGTGACTGCCAGAGCAGAAAGCTAAAAACAATTTCGGGTTTGTTTGTTGAGCCAAAAAAGTGGACATCACGTCCAAAGTACAATTTAAAGCATTATTTTTTTGTATTAAAGAATTTAGTAATGTGCATTTCCAACTCAAGAATTTGTCTGCAGAGTTTCCCAGGCATGGACTGCTTCTCCAAGTTTTTAACTCTTAGCAGAGAAAGCCAAACAGAATGGACTCTAGCAACTATCAATGTTTCTGCAGGACCCTCTTTAAAGAAGAGGATCGTGTGCCCAAGTGCACTGCACTCAGGTTTTTCCCTGCAATGATTCAAACCAGGAAAACAACTACCATGGGCACAATTTTCTCTCTCCCCCAAATCTTCATAACACGTTCCTTCCCATTAACAGGAATGAGCGTCTTTGCGTAGAACAGAACACCACACATAATACAGGTTCGAGAAATACTTGTTGAACAAAAACACATAAAAACCAGAGATAACAAGTTGTGCTGGCAATTTTTCTAACTGCTTCACTGAGGTATGATTGACATGCAAAAAACTGTAGGTGTTTAATGGTTACAACTTGATGTGTTTGGCGATAATATTATCCTATATACTTAAAGTTTTGCTAAGGGGGTAGATCTAATATTAAGTGTGTTTGCCTTTTATAATTAGTTTATTTTTCCTGTTTATAAGAAAAATGCATACACATTGTAAAAAGAATTTTTAAATGTAGAAAGAAAAAACAGGCAATAGAAATCTTGAGTATCATCTAGCCCCTAAGAAGCACTTTTCTTCCTCTGTTCTCCACGGTCTACCTGAATCTCCTTTCTGGCTCCCACACTGTCTAACCAGCATTACCACGGCCTCTTATGAAGTCTGACCTTCCTTACAGTGGGAAGATTTTTTGTTGGATTCATCTCCACAATCCTTCAATGCTAAGTCCAACGTACCAAGTACAACGGTTACACCTGGAAGGCACTCAGTAAATGTCTGCGGAGTAGATAATCCCATTATTCTAATTTTCCACTTGTATTGGCTAACACTGTAGCTAGAAATGCACAAACATGACCAGCAAATGCATTTAAACTCCTCCCTTCAGTGCTTCAGGAAGAATTGAGGCATTCATACAAATACTCCAAAGTCACTGGTTTTATTTCTAAGTACCGTGAAAGATTTCTATCACATATTTATGTAACGTACATCGTCCATATTTGTCCACTTAGGTCTTTATTTGAACATCTGCTTTTCTGCTGTGAGCCTCCCTGTGGCTGGAGGGAAGCCACTTTGAAACCTGGAAGCAATGCCTGATGTTCTCTAATTACCTATTTTTTTCCTCAAATAGAAATAAAATTGAGTGTAAGAAAATTTGGCAATGACTCATTTTGTGTATTGCTCTGATAATTCATTTTAGCCCAATTTCATCAGTCTTATTTAACTTACATGAAAGAAAGTTTTGATGATTTAAGGAGAAACACATCACACAACAAGCTGACCGGTTTCATTACGAATTCTTTACTGTTAGATCTAATCTCAGTCACAATTTGTAGGGTGTCAGCAGTGTTTGGTCCTGTGCTGCCACCCGCTCTCGCCCTGCTCCATGCCCCATCTTGCTCTCTGCACTCCAGCCACATCAGCACACAGTCAGCTCCTTCAACATGCCATCCTCTCTCTCATCAGAGGACTGGCCTGCACTGCTCCTTGGCCTGAACACTCCCTCCACCAACTATTGCCTAGAGTAACCAGCTCTGACTTTAGACCTCAACTCAAGGGCCGCTGACTCTGACAAACTATTCCTTACACCTACTCAAAGTCAAGTCCCTCTATTATATATTCTTGTGGAATCAATCATTTCTATTACCTCATATAACTTGTTCTTCAGCTATAATCATGCATATGTTACTGTGATTATTTGACCAATATCTATCAATACCAACAGTTTCATGGCTTCAGAGGAGCAGGGATTATGCCTGTGTTCGCCCACAAAGGAGATCCTCAAATATTTGTTGAATTAATGCATGATGACAGAATAAATGAATGGGCAATCAATATATTCCATAACCTGCTTTCTCTTCTAGAAGGTTCACTTTCTCACTCATCAGAATAAATTTCATACCTTCTCTCTTCAATCTTCTGACATTTTTTCCTCTGTCTTCTCCCTCCGCTAATGAACTTACCACATGATTTGTGGAGAATACAGGAGCCAAATCCACACTCTGTCATCTTCCCACTACCAAACCTGTAATCCAGTATACACTTGCCCGACCTTTGTCTGAAAATAGATGGAACAAACCGGAAAAAATATAGCAAAATGGCAGACCTAAATCCAACCACATAACAGTTATATTAAATGTAAATGGACTAAAAATTCCAACTAAAAAGCAGATATAGTAAGACTGGGGATAAAAAAGCACCAAGACTCAACTATTTATGTCTGGAATAGATACACTATAAATATAAAGACACAAATAGCTAAAAGTAAAAATAAGAAAACATAATCCATACGAACAGTAAACATAAAGAAGATTAACTGACTACATGAGGCAAAATATCCTTTACTATACGTTGCTTTTTAACATCAGCAAATAGACTTTAAGAAAAGTAGTATTACCAGAGATTAAGGAAGACATTCCATAATGATAAGGTGTCACCATATCAGGAAGACAGAACAATTATAATGTGTATGATCCCAACGACAGGCTTCAAAATACATGAAACAAAAACTGACAGAAAAAAGGATAGAAATAGGCAAGTCAACATCCATAATTGGAGATATCAACAACCCCCCATCAGTGATCCACAGAACAGCTAAACAAAACATCAGTAAGTAAACAGGTCTCACACGTATAGACGTTAGACTGACATTTTGAACAGTATGCCCAACAGCAACAGAATGTTTTTAACTGCATCTGGAATGTTCAACAAGATAGACCACTTACTGGGGTACAAACAAGCTTCAATAAACACGAAAAGATGGAAATCATACATTGTATGTTTTCCAGCCACAAGGGAATCAAATTCAAAATGTGTAACAGTAAGATATCTTTTAAAACATATTTAAACTATTTGGAAGTTGAACAGTATACTTCTACATAACCTATGGATCAAGAAAGGACTCATAGGGGAAATTAGAAAATATTTCATACAAAATGATAATGAAAATACAATCTATCAAATTTGTAGTTTATAAACAAAGCAGAAAAAATAAGAAGGAAGTTTCTCACTTTAAATGCTGATTTGAAAAATTCTTTCAGGGGGGTTTAAAATCCAAGTTTCTATGTTAAGAAGCTACAAAAAGTTGAGTAAACTAAAATTAAACTAAGTTAAAAGAAGAAAATTCTAAAGATAAGAGCAAAAATCAATACAATGAAAAACAGAAAAAACCAATAGAATTAACAAAGTTAAAAGCTGGTTCTTAGAAAGGATTAATAAAATTGATAAACCCATCACAACACTGAAGAGAAAAAAGAGAGAGAAAAAACACCTTACGCTTATCAGGAATAAAAGAAGCAACAGGATAAAAATCCTACAGACATTAAAGGAATAGTAAGGAAATGGACAAACAAGTTTTTTGCCAATACTGAAACTGACACTAAATGAAACAGAAATTCTGAACAGACTATTTGAATAAAAAAAATTGAATTCCTACTGACAAAACTCCTTAAAAAGAAAGCAAGACAAAGACATTACATAGTAAATTGTGGACTAATATTCCTCATTAATAAGGATGAAAAATTCTTAACAAAATTTTAGCAAGTTGAATATAATATTACATAAACGAATAATATATTGTGACCTCATGGGATTTATCTTAGAAAGGGAAGCTTGGTTTTAACACTTGAAAATCAATAAAATGTAACTTACCATATTAACAAAATAAGAAAGAAAAATTATGATCATCTCAAGGATGCTGAAAAACATTTAACAAGATCCAACATGTATTGTTGATTAAAACTCTCAGCGAACAAGAAATAGAAGGGAACTTTCTCAACGTGAAAAAGCATATCTATGAAAAACTTACACCTAACATCATACTTAATAATGGAAGTCTGAATGTTTTCCTGCTAAGATCAGGAATGACACAGAATGTTCACTCTTGTCAATCCTAGTCAGTGTTTTATAGGATTGTCTAACCAGTGAGATCAGGCAAGAAAAAGAAATCACAGGCACACAGATTGGAGAGGAAGCAATAAAACTGTGTTTATTAATAGATGCCATAATTGTTTATGTAGAAGATCTCATTAAACCCAGCAATTAGAAAAAAAGACATTAGAACTAATGATTTTGTCTAGCAAAGCTTCAGTATACAAGATCAATATATGAAAATCAGTTTTATTCTATACACTGGTGACAAACCATTGTAAATTGAAAGTATAAAACAATATAATTTACAATAGCATCAAAACATGAAGTTCTTAGGGAAAAATTTAACGAAAGATACCAGAGACAGGCACAATGAGAACTACTAATTGTTATGGAAGGAAATTAACTAAATAAGTGGATAATTATATAATGTTCCTAGTTTAGAAAATTCAATATTTTTAATACATCAGTTCTCTCTAAATGGACCTTCAGATTCAATGCAAATCCCACTCAAAATCCCAGAATGCTTTTCTGTGGAAATTGACAAGCCAATTCTAAAATTCATGTGGAAATGAAAAGGCCTTAATAAAGCCAAAGAAACTTTGAAAATGACTAAAATCTTTTCAAAAACTGGTGCTGAAACAATTGGCTATCCATATGCAAAAAATAAGCTTTGATCTATCTCTCACTATACATGAAAATTAACTCAAAATGGATCATAAACCTAAATGAAATCCTGAAGCCTTTTGAATGATCAATAACTACACAAACCAGAGCTCAGCATCCCTAGTCATCAGGGAAACACAAATTAAAACCACAATGGGCTATCACTACATACTCTAGAAGGGTGAAAATTAATAAGACTGACAAAACCAAGTGTTGATAAGGAAATGGAGTAACTAAACTCTCACGCAGCTCTGGATGAAACATAAAATGGTACAACCACTTTGGAAAAGTTTTGGCAGTTTCATATAAAGTTAAACATACACCTACCCTGTTTATTTATCCAAGAGAAATCAAAATATATGCCCCCCAAAAATGTGTACAAGAATATTCATAGCAGCTTTATTCACAGTGACTGAAACTGACATCACCCAGTTGTCTGTCACTGAGAGAACGGACGAACAATTTGTGATGTAGAATATAGCAGCAATAGAAAGAAATGAGCAACTGATTTCCTCTATGTGGGTAAATAATACTGAGTGAAAGGAGCCAGACACAGAAGAATTCACACCATGAGATTTCATTTTTAGGAAGTTCTAGAACAGACAAAACTAATAGAAGATGGAAAAAAGTCAATCGAGTGGTGTCCTGGGCAGGGGTTGGGGGATGGTGGCAGTGCAGGAATTGACTTGGAAGAGAGAAGATTGAAATGTTCTGTATTGTGACAGGGGTGTGAATTACATGGGTGGATCCATTTGTCAAAACTGTACAGTTAAAATGTGTGCATTTCACTGTACATAAGTGTCAACTTAATAAAGAACTATAGGATTTGGATGTCTCCAAGATGGCGGTGTAGGAGACCCCAGCTTCCGCCCTCCCAAAAGAATCTAAAAACTTTGAAGTCATAGAAACAGATTAGATGGACGGTTGCCAGCGGCTGGGCAGTAGGGGAAATGGGGAGATATTTGTCAAAGGGTACAAATTTTCAGTCATAAGATGAATAAGTTCCGTACAGTATGGTGACTATAGTGAACAGTACTGTATTGTATACTTGAAAGTCACTATGAGAGTAGATCATACATGTTCTCACCATAACAACAACAAAATGGTAATTATGTGAGCTGAAGATGTGTTAACTAACCTTATTGGGGTAAGCATATCCCTATATATACATGTATCGAATCATCACATTGTACACCTTAAACTTATACAATGTTATATGTCAATTACACCTCATTAAAGCAAGGGAGGAAAAGAGCTATAAATAATGGTAACAATAAAGAGAGGTTAGGGGTAAATAGAGGAAGAGGTGGAACAAGAACAGCAGAATGCTCACAATTATTGAAGCCGGGTGATGGTTACGTCAAGGTCCATTATACTGTTCTGTTTACATGTATTTGAAATTTTCCAGAATAAAATTTTTTTTAACTATTGGAAAAAAACTCAAGTTGGCTTTCAAAATAATTACCTTACAACATTCCAGTGGTGATACTAGAGATGAAAAATATTCGAAACTTTTTAAACCAGATTAGGTCACCCAGCAAAACATTTCTTAGAGCTGATAATCACGCCATACACGGTTACGTATGTAGAGATACTGCATGTGCTGTACAACTGACAGCAAACGTCTGCACTTATGTAATAAGTAGGCAGAGTCGGTCTTGGTGTCATGTGACCTACAACTTGGGGACGTGGTGAAAAGGGTTGTGGGCTCAAGTGTTGGCTGCCATTGTCCTTGGGGAGCTCAGTTATTCTAAGCGACTTCTCTCATCTATCAAATGGGGAAAAAACCCTACCACACACAATTGTTGGGAAAATTAAGTGAGATGATCCATGTGAAGCAATTGTATGCATTAGGCGAAGACTCAATATTATTAATTAGGGATGTAATTTATTACAAAGCTTACCTGAAGAGAAATGATCAGCAGGTAAACAACAAACAACCTTTAGGAGGCAGAGGAGCACACAGCTGTTTGTTTTGAGTGGCTCGGTGCTTTAAAGAATCTTGAGGAACAGCCACAGACTGTGCTGGCTGCAAGTAACTCATAAGCTAATGGAGGAGGACAGGAGACTTCCACATGTTAAGAGCGAAAAGAAATAGGAGGTTCTTACCTTTGTTTCATCTAAATACACTTATAGCAGTAAGAATCAATTTTATTGTTGAAATTCCTGAAGGAAAGATAATTTTGTTACTGTAAGCTCAAACCTACCCCCTGATTTCCTTTCCCCGTTGAAATATCTATTCCTGTAATACAATTCTTATAAAAATAGCTTTTTTAGGAGAATGTAATTATCATAGCAGAGGAGAACACACTTAAAATGAAGAAAAACAGACTCCAAACTCCTCAATAGAAAGAGTAAATCAGCTTCCCAAGTCTCAGACGTAATTGATTCACTGGAAGAAAATTAAACCAGACAGACGATACAGTTGTTACTGTTTGGTAATCAGAATCAAGGTGTCTGTGACCTGGACAGAAGCACATTGATTTGTTCTGTCCCTGGTGTGTAAACAGAGGCCACCCTGTGTAGACACTTGGGTGTTCCCAATCTGCCCTGCGTGTGGGGGCTCATCACACAAATAGAAGTTTTCCCAGAGTCTTAGGGGAAAAGAGGAGTTTAGGAGCAAGTGGAACTCAGGAGTATGACCTAACCTGGGCTCCCAGAAGTCAGCAGAAAGAAGGATGCTGGAGCCTGCCTGGCAGAGAGCACTCTGGGATTCAGAAGGCATTCGGCTGTCCTCGCTGATGGATGGTAAGCGGATTAGATGCTCCCCAATTAAAGAAGCTGAGCACCAACCCTCAGGCTTCGAGCCAGGCAAGACTTGTCTAGAAATTCACTTCTCCAATCTAGCTTTAACAAGAAAAGAAATTTATAAATGGAGATGTCAAAACAATTGTAAAGGAAAATGTCAAACGGAAATTTAGATAATTCTGCTCCTTTAGTGGGAGTTCTAAAGCTACAGATAACACGGCCAAAGCAAAGAGGGCTGGAGCCAAAAATGGACTTCACCACGATGAGTCATTACTGCAATTTCCAGATCTACCACTCATCCGAGAAAGCTCGTCACGGAAAAGAAAACCGCGCACACAGCTGGGCCCTTGGGGTCTACACAGCCCTTGCCCAGCTATACACGCTGTGGTCTGAACTATCAGAATGTCTGCACATTCCAGGACAGATGACACGTGCCATGATCAAAGACACAGGAAGAAAGAAAAGAGCATGACAGACAAGGCAATGGATCTTCCCAGAAGGCCTGATGGCAGCCATGTACTAATGAGAGAATCCGTGTGACCGGGAGCGACATTCCAAGAATATCCTTCCTGAGAAGAGGCCTGAAATGAGGAAATTACAGCTTCGGTGGTTGAAGGGAGTAGGAATTAGGAGCTTCTCAGTTTTCAAGTGTGTCAAACGTAAGTTAATAATCACCAAGACCACAGGTACCTTCACCAACCACTGGTGACTATATTCCTGAAGCAGCTGTCATTCACGTTGGGTCCATGGGTGATGATGTGGTGGTGTTTCAGTGAGTTCATGTACATGAGACATTCAACGCCAAGTACGCAGCAATGTTTTTCCACTTACTGCACAAACAGTAGGTCCACAGGGCAGCAGCCAGGATGTCTGGGAGCTGCAAAGACTTGATACTTGAAAATTATCCTAAAGTGTGCAAATACAAGATAAATGAGATTGAGTCTAAACTTCTCCATAGTTCTCCACCACTTGTTAGCTCTGTGAGGGGCAGGTCAATTGGCTTCTTGGAGTGGCTCGGACGGCTCGTGTATGAAATGTACCCCTGATACCTGAAGGCAGAGGCTGGACCAAGGGGCTACCTAGAGCCCCTTCAACTATTCCCTGACTGAGCAGTCATTGTGCCAGGTGCCAGGAGGGGACACAGATGAAACAAGGAGACTTTGTTCCCATCTCCAAGAGTCTTACCACCCAACTGGGGGGAACAGATGGTAATAACTATAACAAGGCAGAAAAAGAAATCTAATACAATAGAGACACAAAATACTAAAGAAATATAAAGCCAAGAGAGATTAATTCCATCTGGACCACAGGGGACAGCTGCATGAAAGAGGTGGCATGTGAGCTGATGATTATTAGGAAGGAAGTAACGAGGACCCTAACTAGGATGAAAGCAGTAACATGGAACAGCAGGAGTGGATCCACGACATTCTAGAAAGACAGGGCAGGCAGGCCTTGATGAAGAAGTGGATATACCATATCACCCAGTTCCCAGTCCTTAAGCAAATTCTTTTCAGCTGAGAGTCTTAACTCTTCACAATCCATAACTTTGAAAACCAGCTGATGACAGACAAGCTGAATTGAACCTTAATTCAAAGTAAGTAATGCAATCTGTGCTTTCTTTCAGTAATCAGTTATATTATATAATTATATAACAATAATATAATTAATTGTACATATACATCCATAAAGTAATTATAAATATATGTATAAGTATATAACCGTTAAAGAATTTAAGAATAATAAACTCATGCAATTTAAACTATTTTCTCATAATACTTTAGATGTTTTTATCAGCATGTAATATTTGAGATTGGAATACAGAGGACAAAGGGAAAATTCGAGGATGACTCTCAGAGACTCAGTAATAAGTCAGCCCACAGATGATGATGGTAAAAAGAAAAATCTTTGAATTATTTTACAGTGAAATATTTGCTTCATTCCAACTGCTCACAGTGCTTCTAATTCCAGAGAAAGAAAGCACCCAATGAGACAGAGGATAAAACGAAAAAACGTAAAGTCCACCGGAGTAAAAACAACCAAAAAATTATGTAGTTGCTGCAAAGCTGAAGCACTATAAAGCTACCTTAAAGAAACCCAGAGGGCAGGGTGAGGGGAGGGATGACGTGGCTCTGTCCCCTCCTGGCACTGGTCATCTCCAGACTATACTGCAACTGGTGCCACACCGTGAGACAGACACAAACTGAAGGAATTTCAGAATGAGACCCAGAGGGGTAAAGAGAAGGTCCCTATCTTCATATTCATCTCATGTTTATATAAACAAAGGGTTGGCATGGAGAGGACCAACGAAATTTGATCTGTGGCCTCATAGATAGGACCAGGGCCAATGAGGACAAATAAAAGGAAAGACACTTCTGTTGACTACAGAAAAGAACTCTGTAGCATCCAAGATTTCCTCTTTCAAGAAAGCAAGAGTTTGCAAGTGGAGATATTCAAGCCAAGGTTGGACATACGTCACAGTTCTCAAGCACTGTCCTTAGGTTCTTACAAATATTAATGTATTTAGTTTTCATAAAACCATATGAGGCAGGGGCCCTTATTCTCCCCATTTTACAGATGAGAAAAATCAAGCACACAGAGGTCATGTGACCTTCCTAAAGTCACCCGGCTGGTAAGCCACACTGGCCCTGGCTTGGGTGGCCATATTCTTAATCATTATGCTGCTACGGGGCACTCCGCAGAAATGTCGCTGCAGAGTCAAATCATGGATGAGGGATTGGCATAAGTCAAAGTGACAGCCACACAAGTGCACGGAAGCAGCATGGTATGGCCACATGGTAAGAAACACGCCAGACCGTTTGGAATGTAAAGACCAGAGCAGCCAGGCGTTTTGAGGATAATGATGATAATAAAAATTCTGGGCTTCCCCAGGCTATTCACCCTTTATTTCATAAACATCTTAGAATTTTCTGTCCTCTTATTACTTGATGTGACTTTGACAAAGGATCACGGAGAGGTCCATCTCTGATTTCTTTCAACAAGAAACATTAGTAACGAGCATTTAGAAAAACAAGAACCACTATCAGTACATAGAAAATCCTTGAACACGCTGATGCCGTGTGGGCACTTGCTTTCAACTGTCTCAAAATGGCACTCATTATGGGGGTTTCAAACGTTTCCTTCTCCTCGTATAAAATTAAGACAGGAGTATCGTGTTACAGATGGACCGATTTCTCCAAACCTGGGAAATCCCTCCAACGCTCACAGCTGAATGTTAAGTTCGGCATATTTCTCGTTTCGAAAAGAGAGGGGGGAAGTGGTAACCCCCTGGCAACAATTTGGGAGAAGTACCTGGAGCTGAAAAGCTTCTTAACACGTTTCTGAACAAGATTTCAACAGTATCCCAAGAGCAACAGGCTTGAGTCTCCCGCTTCCGCATCCCGGGCCAGGGCAACTCCACCAGAAACACCTGCTGACAGCTGCGCGCCGGGGCGGGACCGGGACGGCCCTGGCACGGAGCAGACACTCAGCGGATTTTTGTTAAGGTGATAACTGCCTTTTATTAAACACTTCTCACGTACCAACTCTGCTGTTCACTTCACATATATCATTTTATTTATCCTTACAGCCCGAAAGATTGAAAAACCAAGCTTAGCACTTAACTGACTACCTTGAATATAATCATCGCTTAAAACTCGCTAGTCTTCTTATAGCTTATTGCCAAAGAGCACACGATTAGTAAGACGCAAACCTGGGAACGGGCCTCAGGACCATGTGGTAACAGACACATTAAAGAAGTGGATGAAAGAGCGAGTGGAAGGAGGGAGGGAGGCAGGGGATGAAGGCAGTCCAGCCAGGGTTGTCCCTTTCATAAGAAGACAAGGTGAGCAGAGCCGTGCCAGGAGAATGAACCTGAGTGATAACAGCCAGCGGCGGGGGCACAGGTTATAGCATCAGCTCTGTCCCGAGCACTGTGCTGAAGCCTGAGGAGCACCCAGAAAAAAATGTGTCCCTTCCCCTGTGGGATTTAGCTGGACTGATGTGTATGTATCTATTAAGATGTACAATTTGTGTACATATTATACAATATATGTATACATATACATATACTGCAGAAGCTCTCCGGTGGAGACTCCGAATGGGGAGCTTGAACCACTTATATGATAACTGTATCCATGTTTCATGCAGGAACGTGC
The DNA here is from genome assembly GCF_041296235.1 of Equus asinus. NCBI lineage: Eukaryota > Metazoa > Chordata > Mammalia > Perissodactyla > Equidae > Equus > Equus asinus. The sequence continues at coordinate 4,347,591 of NC_091791.1, read as the reverse complement.
TTCACACAGGCTATTTTTTCTCCAAGGGAAGCTTCTGAGTAAATTAGACAGCTTTGTGTTTGGAATTGAATAATGACCCCAAAATATCCACTCTGCCCACCTGGGATGCCACCATTAGATATTCACTCCTTTGAATCTCAAGGATTTTGAGAACGTTTACTCAGTCCTCCATTAAAATAAATAACATTGAAAAGATGCTATACTTTAAAGCATTTAAGTATTTTAAGGGAATTAATTGGATAGAATCTCCATTTGAACTGGTTGAGGAAAAGGCAGTAGAGAGAAAGAAGTCTGAACATGCAATCAAGGGATGGGCCAGAGAAACCCAAAGGGCTCCCATCTTAACCAGGGCTCACCTCGGTCCATCATTCTCCGAGACGTCACATTTCGTTCTTCCCTTTATATATCATAACAGTCACTGGTCACTGGCCAAGCAGTAAAACTCCACGTTGAGCACTCAGCCATGACTTGAAGTGGACAGCTGGGAATCAGAGGGTCTTATTCCCCTCGTCTGAAGGCAATGTCCTCAGAAGGAATCCTTCCTCCAGCATCGTTCCTAGTGGCAGTGCCACTGATTCTACTGGGCATTTTCTGAAGCAGAAGGCGCAGCCCAATCCTCCTTTATCCAATTCCTCCTGCCCATTCCCCAAACTCAAAAAGGAGTTAGTACCCCATTCTAGAACATTCAGTGACGCACGAAGCTGAGCCCCAGTATTTCATTCTGAGGGCAGAGTTTGCCTTCATGATGTCCCTTGTCTAAGCAAATAAAACAAGCTTGTCATGCTCTTGTGATCCCTTTCAATCTTTCCTCCTTCCAGAAAGCCTAGAAAGTGAACAGAGGGACAATAGCAATGCTGAGTTCTACAGCCAACTCTTACCAAACTTCCCAGCCACAGAATCACCTGCACATATTTGTGGAGCAGCCACGGCGAGCAGGGCTCGGAGTCAAGGCTGGGGACACAGACGCTTGTCAGAAACGGCAGATCTCCACGTGTGTCCTCCCCAGACAAGCAGACAACTGCACAGAAGGTGACAAGGACTCTTCTTTATTTGTTCACAACTTACACTTGCTTGTAACCTTGATAACTGACATGATTTTGTTTAAATAGAAATTGAGAAAATATAAAACAAAACAGACTTAGAAAGGAGAGTTTTAGATAATATACTAAAAGGGGCAGACTATTGCAAACAATTGCAAACAAGGGCTCTTATTTATTTATTTACAACCTAATTTTGTTTGTATCGTGACAACTGACATGAAATTATTTTAAAAGAAAAAAAAATCTAGGGGAAGCAAACAGTTAAAAAGGAGTTTTAGGTAATAGATTGAAATACGAGAAAGACAATAACAATTTGAAACGCTCCAAGTTGAAAAGAGTGCCCTGAAATGTCCGGCCAGGGTTGAAGCAGGGAGACCCGGAGCCCACGGACTCCTGCTCAGAGTCAGCGCAGGCACCGTCCCTCGCGCAAAGCTGGGGCCTGGGGGCAGCAGAGTCCGAACTCTCCCTCCCCGCCTCTTCACTCCCACCTCAAGGCTGTAGGGAGCAATGGTGAGGAGCAGCCTCCGCCACAGTCCCTACAGTCCGCCTGGCCTGGGTCTGGCCCAGCGCCACCTCTGAGGGGCTCTCATAGAGGGTACACGGTAGCAAGCTATAAAGCAACACCTCGGGCACCTGGCACAGAACCCACGGCCATCGCCTGGAGCAGAATGCCCACGTCATACATAGCGGTGCATGCCTTTTCAAGAAGGCAGATTTCGGTTAAAGGTCAGATCTTCAACCTTCCACGAGATAACACAATGAACTAGACCATGTCCCAGCCAGGCATGGAAAGCTGGGACTTGCCACCATTAGAGCAGTGTCCTAGTGAAAAGAGCTATCGAACCAACAACTAGCTCCTCGTTACAACCAGAGCAGGTCCACGAGGCCCAGCCAGTGGGCCAGGAGTTGTAAGAGGAAGTCTGCTGGTGGGGACAGGGATAGGGGCACTAAGAAAGATTTTGTTTTCAGGTAAGAGAGGCAGGCAGTTGCTGGGACTGCCCCACTCCAGGTCTTCCCACCTTGGAAGCAATAGCAATTCCGGAACCTCGGGCAGCCACCAAACAACCACAGGTCACTAAGTAATGGGGGGCAGAAGGAGAGATTCATGTTTCTGGGTAGCATTATGGGGCTAACACAGCAAATGGGGAGCCCCTACTTCAACACCCCAGTTGTGAGATAAAATGCCTTTCTTGCTGAAATCACTCAGTTACCTGTAGTGCTAGCATTCCTAACTGATACACCATCCACTTTGAGAGCATGGGTGTCCATTTAGTGTCAGAAAACAATGAAATTTTATTGGCCCTATGTTAATTACATGCGTAATCATCAGTCACTTTTCCACGAAAGAACAACAACAAAAGATCAAAATGAGGCTCCCCTTCCGAAGTGCACAGACCTACGCTCTACTCAGAGTGACCCTTTGCTAAAATCCAGTAAGCAAGACCTAGATTTTCAAGCCTGAATTTTTCAAGTGCTCTCTACTTAAATTCCAAATATGTATAAAAATCTGTACTATTATAAGACATACTTTTGCCTCTGAGAAAATTTTAGGCAATATATCACTTGCAGCTTTAGTGTCTTTGCTAGTTTCCCATGATCCTGTAGATTTTCAAGAATTAGTACTTGTGGCAGAGCACCGTTATTACTAATAATATCACCTTAAAATTATACAGAGCTTTACCATCTAAAGCATTTTTATATACCTTCTATTTTTTAAATATCTATAAACCACAAAGAGGTTGCTGTTTCTTTGATTGAGTGCAGGATAGGGCATATGAAAAGTAAGAAAAACGAGTAAAATTATTCATATTCTTTACAGGCAAATACAGGATAAGAAAGGCTAAGAAAGGGAGAAGCATGGAAAAATGGAAAAGGAGCTAGACATGAGAATAAAATAATATTTAAAAACTAAAAGTTCAATAACCCAATTGAAATGTGCTTTAGAAGCTGCAAAAATCACATGGAAAGTGCACAAAATTTGATAAATACAATGAAGGATAAATTGGAGAAGACCCATAAGAAACAGAGGTAAAGGATAAAGATTGCCAAAAGGATGAGAGAGAAAACTACAGCTATAAAGACAAGAGAATAAAGACCCAACATTCACAACAAAAACTCCAGAAGACACAAACGTAAGTAAGCAACATAGTGATTGGCCATACCCCGGAACATAAAGCAAGTCTCAGTGAGGTACGAGGATGGAAATCATTCAGAGTACATCCTCTGACTACAAAAAATAGAACCCAGAAATAAGTAACAAAAATAGAACCAGAAAGTCTGAAAGTATTTGAAAATTCAGCAATACACTCCTAAATAACCAATGGATCAAAGAACAAATTATAATGGAAATTATAAAATAGTTTGTATCAAAGGATAACAAAATGCAATACAACACAATTTGTGGGATGCAACTAAACGCATCCTTAGAGGGAAATTGATAGCATTAAATGCTGATACAAGTAAACAAAAACACTTAAAATCAGAGACTGAATTATCCATCTTAGGAAGTTAGAAAAAGACAAGTAAATTAAATCCAAGAAAAATAAAAGAAATTAAGAAAGAATAATTTAAAATGTAAAACAAAATGGACAAGAGAGAAAAATCAAAGCCAAAAGTGGTTTATTTAAAAATCTAAGTGAACTTACAAGTCCTTAAAACGACTGCTCTAGAAAGCAGAGAGAAAACACAGATTATCAAAATGAATACGTAAAAATGGAACATCACCACACAGTTTACAAATATTAAAAAGGGGAAAAGAAGATATTATAAATAATTTTATGCAGATTAATTTGGAAATTATGAAACAGAAAACTTTCTATAAAAACACAACTTAGAAGACTAATGAAAGAAGAAATAGGAATGTAAAATAGTTCCACATTTATTAAAGAAATTTAACTTGGAATTTCAATTCTCTCCCCTCCAGAAAAAATCTCCAGGCCCAGATGGTTTCATGAATGAATTCTTCTCAGTATTTTGGGAGAAAATGACACCAATTTTACAGAAATTTTTTCAGACACTAGAAAAAGATGAAACACTTCCCAATTCATCTTATGAGAGCACATTGGCCTTGATGCCAAAACCTGACAAGGACATTATAAGAAAGAAAAACTACTCACTAACTGTTCCCATTAACACAGACACAAAAACACTACAGAAAATATTAGCACAAACAGCTAGTAAAATGCCAAAAGGAAAATGCACAAAGCCTAAACTGGGTTTATTCAAGGAATGTATGGATTTTTTTAATATTCAAAAATCAATGAATGTGCTTCTGCTTCCCCTCCCCCTTCATGAACAATTCAGTCCCACGGCTATTAGGTGGAGCAAGGAAGGCACCTATGGTGGGGAGAGGGGTCCTGCAGTGGGCTAGAGAGGAATGCCTGGAGCACAAGCAGGTTAAGGAGTGCATCCATGCTGGGAAGGTGGTGGTGAAGAGAGGGGAGATCAGTTACATCCTGTGCATTGAGCAAAGAAAGAAAGATATGAAGGGTAACAAAAGCCAGGGTTCTCCCAGGGTTGGAGAAGAGCGTTACAACTATAGGAACGGAGAAAACTAAAAACACTGTGATGCTGGATTGGAATGGGATGTATCAGTGTGAACTAGTGGTTTTTGATAGAGATTAGATGACAGACAGATAGATTGATAGAGATTAGATAGATAGATAGATAGATAGATAGATGGATTAAAATAAATATAGATGCAAATGAATGTCTGTATATGCTTGTGTGTGTATACATACATAGGCACACGGACCGGCAGACATGCACATCTGTATCTTCAGTATACATTTGTCACCTAGCTCTGCCTGAGAGGGCCTGGGGGCAGCTACACCCCAACAGCAATAAGCACATCTAGCGGCAGCTCTCAGCCTCTAAATACCACCTTCCACTGGAAGAAGTGAAAAGTCCTTGGAGAAATGGCTGATTCCACATCTGGAGCAGGAAAAGCACAAAGAGGAGCCTGAAACTGTCATGCCAGAGAGCAAAAAAGTGCTCAGAGAGGAGTGGGCCATGCCAACGGACACCCGGGCCAGCTTAAATGAGCTCCCCCTGGATAGACCAGGGACAATTTGAGCATTGAGGTGAATAATGATAATAACAGATTATGGTCCGTTGAGAGGAGTGGGAAACCATGAGTCTTTCAGAAACTAATTAAGTAATTAGTGTAAAACTTGATGAGGAATAGGATATACACAGTTTCAAAGTAACTCCCCACAAAAATGCTTATTAATTACAAAGGAGAAATTAGTAAGTTTACAATGGAGAAACCTGGCAGACACCACCTTAATCAAGTAGTCAAAGCAAACATCATTAATAATGAAACAAACCAGAATCACGTGCCACCTGATAGGACACAATGAGAAAACAGTGGTACTCCTGAAAAGGAAGCAGAACCTCAATCTAGTTGTAAGAAAATATTAGACAAATCCAGATTGGAGGACTCTCTACAAAATGAATGGTCTGAAATCTTCAAAAGTGTCAGTCATGAAGTCAAGGAAAGACTGGGAAACTGTTCAAGACCAAAGGAGGTAGGGGGGCTGGCACCATGGCCAAGTGGTTAAAGTTCCACCCACTCCACTTTGGTGGTCCAGGTTCATTGGCTCGGATCCTGGGTGCCAACTGACTCCACTCATCAGCCATGCTGTGGAGGCATCCCATTTACAAAAAGTGGAGGAGGATTGGGACAGATATCAGCTCAGGGCGAATCTTCCTCACCAAAAGAAAAAAAAAGACCAAAGGAGGTCAAGAGATGCAACTAAATGTAGCATTTAATTCACATAATTTTGAAAGGATCCTTTTGCTATAAAGATATTGTTGAAACAAGTGGAAAAACTTGAATAGGATCTGAGGATTAGACGGCATGATGTATCAATGTTGATATCTTGATTTTTATGGTTATATAGAAGAATGTCCTTGTTATAGAAATAAACTCTAAAAATATTCAGGGATGATAGAGGAACATGTCAGCAGCTTACTCTCAAATGACTTAGGAAAAGCAAGTTCTTTGTCTTCTACTTCCATTTTTTCTATGTTTGTTATTGTTTCAAAATTTTAAATAAATACTCTATGTATACATACACACATATATATCATGTTATTTTCTCCTTTTATTTTGTTTATGTGGTGAATTACACATACACACACACATCTTGTGTGTGTGCAATTCACCACATAAACAAAATAAAAGGAGAAGAAAAGATGATTATTTCAAGAGATGCAGAAAAAGTATTTGACAAAATTTTACATGCATTCACAGTTTAAAAAAGACCTCTCATCAGAGAGACCTACAGCTTCCGCCCTGAGATGTGAGAGCTGAAAGGAGAATCACTCTCACTCTTCCAACAAAGAAGAGACAGATTAACTTCAAATCCACAATTTCTTTGAACCCATCACAGAGCAGAGGTCACAGAGCAACAAACTGGGCCAAAACCTGAGGTGGGATGGTGCCTGCAGCAAAAGAAGAGAGGCTAGCCTGGGCTCATCTGGGCCCGAAGTGACCAGACACTGGGGAGCAGGGTTAGGCTAGAGCAGAGGACAGATTGGTGAAGGTCTTCATACAGACATGGAACAGTGTGACACCTCTGGGGAGCTGCATAGTGTGGGAGGTGTACATACCTTCTCGTAGGCTCTTTCTTCACGCAAAAAAGAACTCAACAAGCTCTTAAAAATGCCCATCGCATGCAAACTGGGGGCAAGGGAACAGTAGAAATGAAAAAGAACAAGGAACTCCTCCAGGATCTTTCTCATCTTTTTGCACTAAAAACAGAACTTCTAATTTGTTGGGGGAAGGGTAAAAGCTGCCCTGATGGAAAAAACTCTGCAGTTAGTGGACAGGAAGAAGAAAAGACTCTACTCCTGGGAGGGGCAGGATCACACACTGAGTCCACAGGTTTAGTGTAGAGGAGCAGAAGAATCAACAAAGTTACACCCCTGAGACCTAAGGACATGGGCACGGCTAAGACTGAGGCACAATCAGGATGAAAGGGACTGCTACTGATGCAATTCACTCATCATTGACCATCTCGATAGTGCAAGAAAAAGCACCTGAAAAAATACAACATGCATTCCTAGTAAATATGCTCAGCAGACCAGGAACAGAAGAGAACTTTCTTAAACTAATAAAGAGCCTCGACAAAAAAAAAAAAAAAGAAACAACAAAAAAACCCTACATCTAACATGGGGAAAAATGGAACGCTTTCCCCTAAGACCAAGAACAAAAAAGGGATATCCTCTCTCACCTCTCCTGTTCAACACTGTACTGGAAGACAGTGCAATGAGGCAAGAAAAAGAAATAAAAGGAATATAGATGAGAAGAAAAGGAAAAAACTGTCTGTACTCAGAGATGGCATGATTGTCTACGTTAAAAAGAAAATCACAAAGAACCTATTTAAAAAGCTCCTGGAAATAATATATGAATTCAGCAAGTTATTGTCAACACACAAAAATGAATTGTATTACTACATGCCATTAATGAACAAGTGGAAATTGAAAATTTTTTGAAAATACCACTTACAACAGCAAATAAAATAATTATAAATCCAACAAAATCGCTGCAGATTCTCTATAATGAAAACCACAAAACACTGATAAAAGAAGACCTGAGTCAATGGAGAGCTATACCATGTTCATGAATTGGAAGACTCAATAGTGTTCAAATACCAATTCTCCCCAACTTAATCCATAGGTTCAATGCAATGCCAATCAAAATCCCAACAGGATTTCAGTGCTATTTTTAAAAAGGCTATCCTGTCTCCATTGAATTGCCTTTGAATGCTGGCCAAAAATCGGTTGACCACATTCACGTGGCCTTATTTCCAGTGTCTCTATTCTGTTTTGTTGATCTGTGCATCTTATCCTTTTGCCAATACCTCACTGTTTTAATTTTACTTCTTGAAATCAAGTCTTCCAACTTGGTTCTTCCTTTTCAAAATTCTTTTGCCTATTCTAATTGCTTTATATTTCTGCATTTTAAAAAGTAGAATTATATTATCACTATTTACCCCAAAAAAATCCTATTGTGAGAGACATTACTTAGAGAACAAAAAGAGAAGGCATGGAACAGGAGGAAATATTTCTGAATCACATTTCTGACAAAGGATTTTTATCTAGAATATATTGAGAATATTCAAAATTCAACAATAAGAAAACAAACAACTCAGTTTAAAAATAAACCAAAGGTCAGGACACTTCACCAAAGAAGAAATAAGGTTGGCCAATAAGCATATAATAAGAAGTTCAACATCATTAGTCAACAGGGAAATGCAAATTAAAACCATGATGAGATATTACTAAAAACTTATCGGAATATCTAAAAAAAAAAAACATGACAATAAGAGGTGTTGACAAGACTGCAGAGCAACTGGGATTCTCATACACGGTTGGCGGGAAATGCAAAATGGTATACCTACTTTGGAAATCAGTTTGGCAGTTTCTTATAAAGTGAAACATACACCTACCATAGAACCTAAGCAATCTCACTCCTAGGTTCATACTCAAGAGAACTTTGTTTGAACTCAGGTTTCAAACAAAAACCTGCATATGAATCTTTATAGATGTTTTATATTATACTATCCAAAATTGGGAACATCCTTGCTGTGCCCTTCAACCAGTGAATGGATAAATAAACTGTGACATATCCAAGCAATGGAATACTACTTGTCAATAAAAAGGAATGAACTACTGGTTCCTGTAACTTAAATGCATTTGACAAAGTAAAGAGGCCAGACCCAAAAGGCTATACGTATATTACAGCATTCCATCTATTTGATGATAGAAAAAAGGAAACTATAAAAGAGAAACTGACCAGTGGTTGCCAGAGGCTGGGGTTGAAGGGAGGAGCTGTCTGTAAAATGGTAGCCAGGGAAACTCTCAGGGTGATACAACTGTGGTAGTGCACATACGACTCCATGCATTTGTCAAAACCCACAGAACTTTGTACTACAAAAAAATGAATTTTACTACATGTATAGTTTTTTAAGAAATTAGCCAGGATGTGAGAAAGCTCCTAGAAAGGTGGAATGCAGACAAAGGTGACAAATAAATCTAACTGTATTACAAATGAATCAAACAGCCACACTGAAGAGGATGGGGAAGAAAGGAGCTGACCCGAAGAACTTTAGAAAATAATACTTTAGCTAAATACTGTAAGGCTAAAGATAAAAGGAACCAAACACAAATACTATACTCTAGTTGATAAATTAGTTTCTCACAAGGGTATGGTTAGAAGTTCTAAAACTACTTGTGTGAATATCAGGGTTGAACAATTACATAGTGATAGAGAATGAGACCCAGGTTTATCACTGTCAGAGAACATTGTTATAAAGAAGTTATGGGGGAAGACTAGAATGAATGTGGTGGTACTGGGTTGGAGTCAGACGTATCAATATGGACTTGTGTATTTTTAATACACAGATAGACACAAAATTAAATGTAAATGTGTATATACGTGGTTTAGTGTACAAACATATTTTGTAGCTCTTTCTATGAGATGGTCTAGAAGCAGTGACACTCCAGAAGCAATGAGCACACCTAGCAACCAGATCTTGGCCTCTAAATACCATTTCCCAATAAAGGGAACCAGGGCTCCTTGGAGAAGTGGTTGATTCAGGGGTTTGGGCAGGGAAAATCCAAGATGAACCTGAAGTGTTATGTGATACCAGAAAGCAAGGAAGTACTCAAGGGGAGGCAGGGGGAAGGCAATGGAACATACTGAAAGGGCACAGGTGCCATCTGAAAAAGCTCTCAATGGCCACACTTGGAACAACTTTAGCAACAAATAAAATAAAAAATTATAGTACTAGATTATAACTTAAAGAATAAAATAAATATTCATGAGTCCAAAAAAAGCCCTAAAAATATGTCATATTTAACGGTGAAATAGTGAAAATTTTACATTTATCACAAAATAGTGAAAATTTTATGTTTATATTATGCATAAACATAAACAAAGATGACTCAGCACTACTTCTATTCAACATTGTACTAGAAATCTTAGTCACAGCAATAGTAATGAAAAAAGTTTTAAATAGAAGAATTGGAAAGGAAAAATAAAAATGCTATTATTTCACACCATATGGTTTTGTACTGAATTAATCCAAAATAATCTATAAACAAACTATTAGCATTAATAGTGGATTGAGCCAGGCCAATATAGTAGATGGAGTCATATGAAATCACCATTTTGGAGTTGAATATTGGCAATTTCACATGCTTCAACCAATAAAAATCAAATGCATTTCAATATATTAAGAAAATAATTAGAAAACAAAAATTTAACAGATACCACTTAAAATAGCATTATAAAATATAAAAACATTAAGGAGTAAGTCTAACAAAAGATGTGCAAGATTTCTGCAATGAGAATGACAAAACATTATTGAGAAAATTTTTTAAAGACCTATAAAATGGAGATCTATAACTTTGACTTTCCAGAATTATAAAGTTATCAATTCTCCCTAAATTGATCTATATATTCAATGTAATTCCAATAAAAATCAGAACTCTTTTTATGTGGAAACCAACATGCTGATTCTAATATTCACATGGAAAGGCAGAAGGCCAAGGAGAGCCAAGATGGTCTTGCAGAAGAAAAACAAAGCTGCAGATGTATCCTACCAGCTACCAAACCTTCTATAAAGCTACCTCACTTAACATAGTACAGTACTGGCACATGGAGAGACAAGCACGTCAATGGAATAGAAAAGACAGTGCAGAAAAAGACTCACATATTTATGGTCACCGGCTTTATGACAGAGATGACAGTAAGGCAAAGTGGGAAGGATGGTCTATTCAACAGATGACGCTGCATCACTTGTGTATCTGTATGGAAAAGAGCAAATTCTGACCTGCGGTTCATACCTCTCATACATACAGGAAAAAAAATTGTTTCCAGATGGCTGGTAGATGTAAATGTGAAAGGTGAAAGAATAAATCTTCTAGAAAACAGCATAGAAGAGTATCTTCATGATTTTATGGCAGGCAAATATTTCTTAAAAAGATGTAAAAAGCACTAAACATTGAAGAAATGGTTAATGGATTGTATAATATTAAAATTAACAACATTAAAATCTTGTTCAACAGAAAGACAATATTGGGTATCTATGAAAACTCCACAGTTCACATCATACTTAATGATAAAAGATTTAATAACTGTCCCTCTAAGATTGGGGAAAAGTAAGGATTCCTACTCTCACCACTTATATTAAACATTGTACTGGGGATCCTAGCCAGTGCAATGAGGTGAGATAGACAGAGAGAGAGAGATTATACACACTGGACAGGAAGAAGTAGAAAATCCTAGGGAAATAAACATTTTGGTAAGGTTAAAAGAACAAGGTCAATATAGAAAAATCAACTGCATTTATATATAGTAGCAATGAACAATTTAAAATTTAAAATACCATTCACAATAGCATCAAAAACCATGAAATATTTAGAGATAATTTAGCAAAATATGTGTAAGACCTGTTCAGTGAAAACTATATATTGCTGCCAAGAAGTTAAAGAAGACTAAATACACAGAGAGATATACCATGCTCATGGATTGGAAGTCTCCATTATTATTAAAAATGCAGTTCCCTCCAACTTAATCTAAAAATTCAATGCAGTACCAATCAAAATCCCAGAAGGTCTTTATTGTCGAAACTGACAAGCTGATTCTAAAATTTGTATGAAAATGCAAACGATCTAGAATAGAAAAAATTAGTTTGAAAAAGAAGAAAAACATTCGAGGACTTACATCATCTGATATAAACACTTCTATAAAGCTACAGCAAAGAAGTTACTGGGGTTCTGGCATAATGACAAGCACATGGTACAACGGAACAGAACAGAGAGTAGAGAAACAGATTCACACATAAGTGGCCAATTTATTTTTAACAAAGAGGCAAAGATAATTCAATGGACAAAAGAATAGTCTTTTCAACAAATGGTACAAGAAGTAATGGATATCCACATGAAAAAAAAAAAATGACCATGGGCTATTACTTAACGCCATATACAAAATCAGCTCCAAGTAAATCATAGACCTAAATGCAAAATTCTTCAAACATTTGGATGGGCAAAAATTTTATAGATAGAACACAAAAGCCACAAACAATAAAATAAAACATTGATAAATCAGATGGAACCAAAATTTAAAACTTTGCTCTTCTAAAGACAACATTAATGAAATGAAAAGCCAAACCAAAGACTGAGAGAAAATATTTCCAAATCAAATATTTGATAAAGAACTTACATCCGGAACATATAAAGAACACTTGGAACTCAATAATAAAAAGTCCTCCTTAAGTGCTGGGATAGAAGCAATAGAGAAAATTTCTCAAATGTTCAAGCAATTAGAAAGTGTATTACATAAAAAACTTAAAGGAAAATGTGTTCAAAGACATTCTCCAGCAGTCTAAAAGATGAATCCAAATACAGAATAAAGAATTCTAAAATCACATATAAAAGTCCTGGGATAAACAATAAAACCAAATAATCATAGAAGCAAACATAATATTTACAAAACAATGAAATTTTGAACATGTGAAAACATCAATAATGTAACAACAAACTGGCTCTAAAATGTCATGATGCAAAACAACAGGAAGTGGGTTGAGGAGGGAAAATAGAAGTTAAAGAATGCTAATTTCCTCATCTCTCATAAGGCATGTCAACAGATATAAAATGACAGGCAATTTGATAAAATACACCAGAAGACTTGAAAACATTTATCCTCTGTAGCTAGCAATTTTACTTATTGGAATTTGCCTTAAGGAAATAACTATGTGCAAAAAATAACTACACGGATGATCCCTGCAGCATTATGTATGATAGACAAAAATTGGAAGGATTCTGGGGCCAGCCCTGTGGCATAGTGGTTAAGTTCAGAACGCTCTGCTTCAGTGGCCCGGGTTCACAGGTTTGGATTCTGGGTGCAGACCTACACTACTTGTCAGCTATGCTGTGGCAGCAACCCACATATAAAGTGGAGGAAGACTGGCACAGATGTTAACTCAAGGCTGATTTTCCTCAAGCAAAAAAAGAGGAAGATTGGCAACAGATGTTAGCTCAAGGCTAATCTTCCTCAGCAGAAAAAAAAAAAAATTGGAAGGGGGCTGGCCCAGTTGCACAGCAGTTAAGTTGGCACATTCTACTTTGGCAGCCCGGGGTTTGCCAGTTCAGATCCTGGGTGCCGACATGGCACCGCTTGGCATGCCATGCTGTGGTAGGTGTCCCACATATAAAATAGAGGAAGATGGGCATGGATGTTAACTCAGGGCTAGTCTTGCTCAGCAAAAAGAGGACAATTGGTGGCAGATGTTAGCTCAGGGCTAATCTTCCTCAAAAAAAAAAAAAATTGGAAGGGCTCTAAATGCCCAATAGTATGGGATGGACAGAAAAACCACAGCATATTCATTCACTCAGATGCTGTTTATTTATTAAGTGATATGTGGACAAGGAACATTTAATGATTAGGAAAGATTCTCATAATCTTTCTTAGGTATTTTTTTTCTATGTCATTCTATGTAAAACCAAGAATTTTGCCTCTTAATGAATATTGCTTTATCATCAGGATTTATTTGGCTTCATCGCTATTTTTTCTCATTTCTTTTCCTAAGTTTTCTGCTTCTTTGGAACATTTTCATGTAGAAAAAGTCATGTACTTCATTTTAACTGAACTTCATTTTCTCCCCAAAAAACTTTTCTATGCTTTAAATACAAGTGACTTTTGCTTCATAAATTGGCAGTATCCATAATTTATTTTTAAATGAAAAAATAAGGATGTCATCAGTCAGAAGCTAGTTGGTTTGCAACACCAATGCACATAAATTCAATGCTTAGTTTCAAACATGACCCTACAGTTGTATTTTTAAGTCTCAATCACTTATGGTTTTGACAGACTTGAATAAAACACTAATTGCTCTAACAAAGTATACTAATTTTATGATACAAAGAATTAAAATATTAATTTTTTACCAATTCCCAGCAATAAACATTTCTAAAAGGAAACACACACACACACATAAATATATAACATTAGTAGATTAAGTCAAACAGGACCTCCAACACATGTATTTTCTAAAAGAACTGATAATAAAATATTGGTAATAAAATATTCTCCACCACAAAAATGTAAGCGAAACCCATCTTTCATTTATTTCAAATACGTGAATGGCACAATTTCTGGCTCACAGTCAACCCTCTCAGAAATATTGTGCCCAGGAGGCACACAGTCTCCTCCCACCACTGCCTGGGAGCAACCCATCCCCATCGGCCATGGCTCACACAGGCTCCTCATGGACTGTTCCGGGCTTCTCTCAGACCAATTCCCAAAGAGCTGAAGCCAGCAGCTGTTCATAGCCTAATGACTGCCCAGAAAGAATGGCGGGATTCTGGGGGCTTTGGGGGGATCATCTCCACTACCCACCCAGGGCATGCTCCTTCCATGGAATTCTGCGCACTCTGTCCCTGTGTAGCTCTGCTTGGGATCTCTGGGAGCCAGCAAGCCACAGCCAGAACTCTTCTCTCTGGCAAGATCCTCACTGGGTTAAGTTTTAACGCAGTCTGCATCACCAAGTTAGATAGCATTAAAAAATGTTTTGGTTGAGGTAGAATATTCTGATGCCATCCATCTCTTCCTTTCACAACACTGCTGGGCATGATCAATTTCGTTACATTTCAGCTCTTTCTGAAGGATACCCCAGTGTTGCCAGTTGCAACTGAGTTCTCAGACATTCTCTCTGGCACTCATTCAAACTTTTTTTCCTCCTTCTCCCACAAATATTTCCAGAGTCTTCATTAGAAACAGATTATAAGAGACCTACATGTTTAGGAGGAACATTCTCACTTGTCAGCTACATGTGACGAGCTTTACAGTCATTACTTATTGAAGACAAAATGCTCACCCTTGAAATTTGGATGTTGAGACACTTGAGAAACCAAGCCAAGGCAACAGTCGCTTTCTTCCTGTTACTCCCCACTGTGGACCAACGTGCTTCCGCTGTTCTTTGGATTCACCAAGGCAAAGCCCTCATTTGATCACGTCTCCTATGAAGAAAAATTGAGTT